>NW_025533641.1:300000-587619 GCF_020615455.1 Coregonus clupeaformis
AGTTCTGCTTTTCTGATGTATCAAATAGTTATGTCATGCAATAAAATGCAAATTAATTACTTAAAAATCATACAATGTGATTTTCTGGATTTTTGTTTTAGATTCCGTCTCTCACAGTTGAAGTGTACCTATGATAAAAAATTACAGACCTCTACATGCTTTGTAAGTAGGAAAACCTGCAAAATCGTCAGTGTATCAAATACTTGTTCTCCCCACTGTAGGTCATATCTCCGTGTATGACAATGTTGACTTTTGACCTGCAGTGTATACACTACATAGTGTTTAGAAAGTCTACATTGTTTCTTTACATGGAATTTACTGGTAGGAAAAAGGAGGGGTACTGTATCTTCAGAAGAAAACAAGGAAACAAACTAACGAATGGGTCAGCCACTAATGTCCCACACATGAAACAACAGCTTAAGAGCTTTTGATAAGACATTGTAATGAAACCCAAGTAATTTACAGGCCGTATCAATGTCCAAGTAGTTATTTGTTTCACAGGCATCAAAGCCTCTACTAACAGTGGACTAACCCACATTGTTCTTATGTTGTGTTTTTTTTCTCTCTACCCCAGGGCGAATTGGAAATGCCTGCGAGAGCACAAGGGAGATTCCTAACTGTACTAGCGTGTAAAGCCGAGGAAGGAATGCAACAAATGTGTACAGACTTAAAGTATTGACATTTTGAGGGTTTTCTCTTTTTTGGTTTCTTTTGTAATTTCTCAAACACAACCCCATGGTTAATAGTTTTCTAAGGACCTCATTTATACTGATGTGCATGGGTGTCTTGTTTGATAGCATCTATGCGGCGAATTTGAAATCCACTCAATGAGACAAGTTTTAATTACAAGTATGAGCTACTTAGGCCTACTGTTACACAATTTGGATTACAATTTTTTTTTTAATTTTCAGTCCATAATTGTCTTATTTCATGGACATTTATCAAAGCCTTTATCAAAACCTACGAAGAGAGTTATGTACATTTCTTAAAGTTTTACTTTTCATGAGGTATAAGAGTTTTGTCTGTATGGGCCAACATGTCTAGGTCTCCGATCTTACAGGGAATATTATTGAAAATGTACCAAATTATCTTTAGATATCTGTTAAAGCTCTGTATATACTATATGTATATTTACTTTCCACATGCTTGTAGTAAAAGTACAATGCCGAACACAGGAGATCTAGTCATGGCCTGTTATCAGTTCTTAAAGGCGTGTTAAAAAGCTAGATGTTACTTATAGAAAGAGTCTAACTTTATTTGTTTTTAATGAGGTCCTTGACTTGTGCATGTTATTATTAAGGACACGATGTATGTGTTGTAGATAAGCAAGTGTTGTAAATAGTTATTTTCTATTCATCAAAAGAGCTCAGTAATTTTTACATACAGTGTATATATACAGACTCGCATATCCGTCATTTTGTTAATTTATGGCTATACAATGTATCTGTCTCATACAAAGGGTTTAACTGTTAAGAAGGGAATCGATTTCTAAATATTAAACCAGGTTTACACAACGCCACCCCTGCTTGAAATGAAATAAAACACATAATTGGTGGTAATTTTTTACATGCATCTCAATGGTTAAACTCTTTGTAACAGACGACACTTTCCATAAGCATCATGGGATTATTTATATTGTTTGCCCTTTGAATGTAACGAGAAAAGTGGAATCAACCATTTATGATCCGTGGATATAATATGTGTCTGACTCATCAAGATCACACGTTGTTGTACATGTCAATTGTTATTACTGATGAGTATTTTGTATAAGGCCCTTCAACGTGACAAGGACAAGTAGCTTGGGGGTGTTTTGCAGTGCTATAGTTTATCATGTCCTTTGCTGGCATCTATTCATAGTGTTCTATCGCTGTAAAGCACATGAACTCTCATAGAGTTTCATGGTAATCTCTTCAAACATTATCTCTCAAACATTATTTCCATACAAGAAGGGAACAAAACAACGTTGTGTTGACTTTCCACTCATCTGATAAGGTGTCTAGAGTAAAAACCTCACAACACACAGATTTTTAACCACCATCCCATCCATATGAGTCTTATCAAATTATCCCACTATCAACACATTTCATCAGCTTCATTTAGAAGTTAGAAACCAACTGTTGAGTCAAGTTCCACCACTTGAATTCCCTAACATAGTGAAATACTGTACACACAACAGTGTGCATGCTAGCTAGTAGCTAGTTTCCTCCACTACACTGCTGTGCAATGCAGTCCTCCGAAAGCTGTCATCAGCAGGAGTAGGAGCAGGAGCACCAGTCAGCCAGTCAGCAGCTTGAAGGCACGCACAGGTCCCCTGGCAGCAGGTGTAGCCAGTCTGGCTGTAAACAGAGATGGGTGGATGGTTAAGCACCGAATGCACCATGCCGAGCTATCCCAGAATGCTGTTCCTGGAGTCGGCACGTAATGACACAAAGGAGAGTGAGAGGAGAGAAGGACAGGGATGTTTAGAGAATGTTGCACAAGTGTATTTTCAGTCACAGGAAAGTGTTTCCCATGATAGTGTACATAAGTGTGTGTTCAGTAGTAAAGGAAAGAGGTGGCGCTTCTGTATCTGTAGTCCCTTGTTACATTGTAATAAGAGTGGTGTTACATTCTAATAAGAGTGTTATAGCAGTTGTCATAGCAAGCCGTTGCTGTAGCGACAACTAACATTGTAATGATGCCTGAAATTCCATCCACAGTGACAGTTTTTTCCTCTCCGGTTCCATTTTTCCTGACACGACATACCAAAGCCCCACTTTCTTTTGTTGAACGATAATTGCATCATCCTCACTCATCTCACTGTCCCTATTTGGTTTGTTGTTGACAACTAATTTTGATGTTCTCAATGTCACGCTGGCTTTGTTCAAATACTTATTAAAAAAGAAAGATTACCGTAGTGACAGATAACGGGAACATGGAAGTGTTTCTTCTTTGTCATCTCTGCCACCACCAGTTTCTAAGGCAACTCCTCCACTGCCTCCACTGGTAGACAAAGCTGAACTAGCTGAGCTAGAAGGTCACTGAGAGTTCATCCACATGTATAATTCCTTTTATTTCTCCTGAATTTCTTCGGAAAGACATTCCTTTGGCATGTAAGGCCATTATAACGGTGGAGTACAACCATTCATCCCATGAGCCTCGAAGCTCCTTTCGCCCTATGAGCAGGAAACATGCGTTGGCATTTTAGCCTTGGTCGTCGATCATTCAACAGTGGTAAGTTCTTCAGACATCCTTCAGAGGCAAGACTTATTCTGAAAATATATTATCTGTACTGCTGCAGGTTTGTAGGGAAAGTCATTGGGTTTTGTGACATTTGTTACAGTTTGTGTGCTTATTTATTAGTGTGGATATTTTGTTCTGCAATGTTCGTTTGAATAGCTTTCTCTTGTGTTCATTGCTTTACATCAGATTCTACTGAGCTGGTTTGATTAATTTGTGGTACAAATGTTGAACATCAATTATAAGATTATCTATGAAATCTGAAAGGGAATCAAGATTGTAAAAAGGGAAATTAAGAAATCTTAGCTTACATAGATGCGGTAAAGAGGTCAATGGAATTCGACCAAAACTATGGAAATGCCTTGGAAACGTGTGGGAGAAAGATGCCATAGCGGAAATTTCTTGAATCTCCTCATTATTTCCCCACAGCAAAATTAGCCTACATTAATGCAATTGTTTATATGTGTATTTCACACTACGTTGAGGAAAAAATCGGAGTATTACGCTGGTATGGATGTCATCGTCACCAATCAACTGCATTACAATTCAAAACGACTGTGACTACCACCATTGATTTCTGTATGCTAGCTATACTACTAGCTTATACGAATGGGAGATAGCATTTAGCAGTCACCTCTTAAAACCTGAAAAGGGACAACTCCTAAATGTTATGCAGCGAAAACAGCCAAATATATGCAAATCACACTTTAGTAACCACTTTGTGGGTCTGTTACAATACATCAATCATGACGGATTTGACAACTATCCACTTTGTTAGATCTGATTTGTTGAATGTGCGCCAATCCCCAAAGTCTGCGTTTCATTGACCTCTTTAACACATTTATTATAATTCTAAGGGCAGACCATTGTAATACTCTTCATTGCACAAATCCTAAAAATGCATGCGTCATCAGTACGGTTCTGTTTAATCTTTATTTCAATATTTCTACTGTAAAGAAACTGTCATTTTGAAATTGTTTCAAATAAATGTATTTTTGTACATCAAAGCATTTCTCTCTGTGTAATGGAATTCTTCAAACTCTGAGAAGGGTAATAGGAGGTGATCTTCACTGCATATTAAACTGACATTCTTATTGCCATATCCCATATTACTGTGTGTGCATGAGTGTTTCGATCCTCTCTCTCTCTCTCTCGCTCTCTCTCTCTCTCTCTCTCTCTCTCTCTCTCTCTCTCTCTCATGCACTTGCTGTCTCGACCTCTGAATGCTCGGCTATGAAAAGCCAACTGACATTTACTCCTAAGGTGCTGACCAGTTGCACCCTCTATAACCACTGTGAATATTATTTGACCCTGCTGGTCATCTATAAACGTTTGAACATGTTGAAGAATGATCAAGCTTTTATGGCCATGTACTCTTAGAATCTCAAACTGGCACAGCCAGAAGAGAACTGGCCACCCCTCAGAGCCTGGTCCCTCTCTAGGTTTCTTCCTAGGTTCCTGCCTTTCTAGGGAGTTTTTCCAAGCCACCGCGCTTCCACATCTGCATTGTATGCTCTTTGGGGGTTTTAGGCTGGCCATCTGTATACAGTGGGGAAAAAAAGTATTTAGTCAGCCACCAATTGTGCAAGTTCTCCCACTTAAAAAGATGAGAGAGGCCTGTAATTTTCATCATAGGTACACGTCAACTATGACAGACAAATTGAGAAAAAAAATCCAGAAAATCACATTGTAGGATTTTTTATTTATTTATTTGCAAATTATGGTGGAAAATAAGTATTTGGTCACCTACAAACAAGCAAGATTTCTGGCTCTCACAGACCTGTAACTTCTTCTTTAAGAGGCTCCTCTGTCCTCCACTCGTTACCTGTATTAATGGCACCTGTTTGAACTTGTTATCAGTATAAAAGACACCTGTCCACAACCTCAAACAGTCACACTCCAAACTCCACTATGGCCAAGACCAAAGAGCTGTCAAAGGACACCAGAAACAAAATTGTAGACCTGCACCAGGCTGGGAAGACTGAATATGCAATAGGTAAGCAGCTTGGTTTGAAGAAATCAACTGTGGGAGCAATTATTAGGAAATGGAAGACATACAAGACCACTGATAATCTCCCTCGATCTGGGGCTCCACGCAAGATCTCACCCCGTGGGGTCAAAATGATCACAAGAACGGTGAGCAAAAATCCCAGAACCACACGGGGTGACCTAGTGAATGACCTGCAGAGAGCTGGGACCAAAGTAACAAAGCCTACCATCAGTAACACACTACGCCGCCAGGGACTCAAATCCTGCAGTGGCAGACGTGTCCCCCTGCTTAAGCCAGTACATGTCCAGGCCTGTCTGAAGTTTGCTAGAGTGCATTTGGATGATCCAGAAGAGGATTGGGAGAATGTAAAATGGTCAGATGAAACCAAAATAGAACTTTTTGGTAAAAACTCAACTCGTCGTGTTTGGAGGACAAAGAATGCTGAGTTGCATCCAAAGAATACCATACCTACTGTGAAGCATGGGGGTGGAAACATCATGCTTTGGGGCTGTTTTTCTGCAAAGGGACCAGGATGACTGATCCGTGTAAAGGAAAGATTGAATGGGGCCATGTATCGTGAGATTTTGAGTGAAAACCTCCTTCCATCAGCAAGGGCATTGAAGATGAAACGTGGCTGGGTCTTTCAGCATGACAATGATCCCAAACACACCACCCGGGCAACGAAGGAGTGGCTTCGTAAGAAGCATTTCAAGGTGCTGGAGTGGCGTAGCCAGTCTCCAGATCTCAACCCCATAGAAAATCTTTGGAGGGAGTTGAAAGTCTGTGTTGCCCAGCGACAGCCCCAAAACATCACTGCTCTAGAGGAGATCTGCATGGAGGAATGGGCAAAATACCAGCAACAGTGTGGGAAAACCTTGTGAAGACTTACAGAAAACGTTGTGTCATTGCCAACAAAGGGTATATAACAAAGTATTGAGAAACTTTTGTTATTGACCAAATACTTATTGTCCACCATAATTTGCAAATAAATTCATTAAAAATCCTACAATGTGATTTTCTGGAAAAAGAATTCTCATTTTGTCTGTAATAGTTGACGTGAACCTATGATGAAAATTACAGGCCTCTCTCATCTTTTTAAGTGGGAGAACTTGCACAATTAGTGGCTGACTAAATACTTTTTTACCCCACTGTAAGCACTAAGTGACAGCTGCTGATGTATAAAGGGCTTTATAAAATAAATGTGATTGATTGATTGATGCGTGTTAAAATGATGTTTTGCATGTCATATCTTCTTCATTACAGTTGTACAGTGTTACAGTGTTAAAGTGTATAGAAAAGCCAGTGTTAAAACAGTGTCAACAGTGTCAGGGGAAAAAGTGTTTAAAAAGCCCAACTTCAGCACATACAGTGGGGAAAAAAAGTATTTAGTCAGCCACCAATTGTGCAAGTTCTCCCACTTAAAAAGATGAGAGAGACCTGTAATTTTCATCATAGGTACACGTCAACTATGACAGACAAAATGAGAATTTTATTTCCAGAAAATCACATTGTAGGATTTTTTATGAATTTATTTGCAAATTATGGTGGAAAATAAGTATTTGGTCAATAACAAAAGTTTCTCAATACTTTGTTATATACCCTTTGTTGGCAATGACACAGGTCAAATGTTTTCTGTAAGTCTTCACAAGGTTTTCACACACTGTTGCTGGTATTTTGGCCCATTCCTCCATGCAGATCTCCTCTAGAGCAGTGATGTTTTGGGGCTGTCGCTGGGCAACACGGACTTTCAACTCCTCCAAAGATTTTCTATGGGGTTGAGATCTGGAGACTGGCTAGGCCACTCCAGGACCTTGAAATGCTTCTTACGAAGCCACTCCTTCGTTGCCCGGGCGGTGTGTTTGGGATCATTGTCATGCTGAAAGACCCAGCCACGTTTCATCTTCAATGCCCTTGCTGATGGAAGGAGGTTTTCACTCAAAATCTCACGATACATGGCCCCATTCATTCTTTCCTTTACACGGATCAGTCGCCTGGTCCCTTTGCAGAAAAACTGCCCCAAAGCATGATGTTTCCACCCCCATGCTTCACAGTAGGTATGGTGTTCTTTGGATGCAACTCAGCATTCTTTGTCCTCCAAACACGACGAGTTGAGTTTTTACCAAAAAGTTCTATTTTGGTTTCATCTGACCATATGACATTCTCCCAATCCTCTTCTGGATCATCCAAATGCACTCTAGCAAACTTCAGACGGGCCTGGACATGTACTGGCTTAAGCAGGGGGACACATCTAGCACTGCAGGATTTGAGTCCCTGGCGGCGTAGTGTGTTACTGATGGTAGGCTTTGTTACTTTGGTCCCAGCTCTCTGCAGGTCATTCACTAGGTCCCCCCGTGTGGTTCTGGGATTTTTGCTCACCGTTCTTGTGATCATTTTGACCCCACGGGGTGAGATCTTGCGTGGAGCCCCAGATCGAGGGAGATTATCAGTGGTCTTGTATGTCTTCCATTTCCTAATAATTGCTCCCACAGTTGATTTCTTCAAACCAAGCTGCTTACCTATTGCAGATTCAGTCTTCCCAGCCTGGTGCAGGTCTACAATTTTGTTTCTGGTGTCCTTTGACAGCTCTTTGGTCTTGACCATAGTGGAGTTTGGAGTGTGACTGTTTGAGGTTGTGGACAGGTGTCTTTTATACTGATAACAAGCTCAAACAGGTGCCATTAATACAGGTAACGAGTGGAGGACATAGGAGCCTCTTAAAGAAGAAGTTACAGGTCTGTGAGAGCCAGAAATCTTGCTTGTTTGTAGGTGACCAAATACTTATTTTCCACCATAATTTGCAAATAAATTCATAAAAAATCCTACAATGTGATTTTCATGTTTATTTTTTCTCAATTTGTCTGTCATAGTTGACGTGTACCTATGATGAAAATTACAGGCCTCTCTCATCTTTTTAAGTTGGAGAACTTGCACAATTGGTGGCTGACTAAATACTTTTTTTCCCTACTGTACCTTTACTCAAAATGTAACAACTCCAGTTTCTCCTAATTCATCAGCACTGAAGTCGATTAGGAGCCAGCAAACCGTGTCACAGTGGACAGTCTGACAGCTTGTCGTGACTAAACAAACCTTGAGACATTACTCCTGCTTCAGCCAGCTACACAAGAAGCTATAGCCAGGAGTGAAAGTGTACACAATGCTCTCCCTAGCACCAACATTAGCCATTGCTTACTTACACTGCTGCAGGCTTTCAGACAGTGCACTGCTGTGGGACGTGGAAAAACAATGTACTGCTGTATTCCTGTCTGTCACAGTGTTACTATGTGGGGAATACATTACCTACAGCTATTAGGGGGATACGTGATGGGCATGTCATTAGCAAATAGCAGCTACAACAGTGGTTGTAAAATACTTATGGTAAATGCAAAGGCTGCAAGACAAAGGTCGGGCATGAATATTGTCAACGTGATTAATGTGATAGTTTGTGAATTGCTGTCACCTATGCTTGTTCACAAATGATAAAGGCAGTTTTGTGTATTACAGGGTAATATTCTGACAATGCAGTCATGCTATACAGTAAGTTCCTGTTAAAGCTACTGTATATTGTAACTTTAGATACTATACTTAATCTCAGTATTGTAGATACTATATTGTGTCTTGTTATTGTCTATACTATAATGTATCTTGTAGATACTATACTGTATCTTGTTATTTTAGAGAAGTTGTATTTCTTTAGAATATTTTCTCCACTTCCTGTATAGTAGCGAAGTCGCTGGGTGTCTCCTTCCTGAACCCAAACAGATGAGCGGTATTCCCATGAGGCACTGGTTCAATTATCACCATGACGACAGGAGGACTTCACGGTATCATGGGATGCCATCTCCCCTTCTGATCTGTTCCCTCGCCCTTTTTGGACACTGACAGGTAAATCGTCTCTAATTTCACCTGAGCGCCATGTGACACCCGCTACCACTCGAACATCAATAATGAGCGGCGTCTAAGTGGCCAAGTTTTTTTTCTTCATTATCCTCAAGTGTCCTGTAGCCTGAAAGAGAGGATGAAGCTGTGAAGAATTGATTGGAGGAATATTTGCGCTTGATAAAATACCCTTGTCAAGAAAGATGGCAGCATTGTCATCTGCGAAGCCACCGTCCCCTCAAGGGATTGGGCTTTCACCAGACTATAAAAGTACTCTGTCACTTATTTGTGAATAAAGGCTCTCCTTCGATTACAGTTTATTTAACTTTCGCAGTTTTCTGGCAGATGGGCCAACTTGGGCAGGAAATGAATTCCACTGGACGGCAAAGCCTGGCATAAACAAGGGCCATTTGTCTTGACTTGCAAGCGGAAAGCCTTCGGAGCAGCCTCATTATACCTACAGTTAGATTAATCTTGGGGCCTGTCTCTCCCTTTCACCTTGAGACCCCATCACAATGTATTACAGGTCTCTTAGGCTGAGTTTAGACAGGCGGCCCAATTCTGATCTTTTTCCACTAATTGGTCTTTTGACCAATCAGATCAGCTTGGAGCTAGGCTGGAGTGTATTTACACATTGTTTCAATGTGAGCTGGGCTCCCACACATATGCAGAGCTCCCACACATAGGATAACACTGATATTGATTAGGATGATGTTGTGGTGAAGAGGCGGTTAGATCATAAGAATGTATATTTTGTCAAGACCACCCAGGGCTCGAGAATGTGTTTATGGTGCTTAGGATAGTTGATTGTGGGTAAACATAGTGAAAAAGCTAATTTCAACAGCTTGCGTTTTCTGTCATAAATGATCTCCCACATGTTGTTCAAATCAAAATGTGAACTAAAAATGACTTGTGTTTCAATGTAATCACTCAAACATTGACTATCAAAAGAAGCATTACTATAGGCCCACTGTGGTATTGCACAAACAGTGATGTCATGTGATGTGCAATGATGTGGTTTGGATTGAAAACTGCAAAGTCATCATCCTGTGTCTCCCATTGAGCATAACATAGACATGACAGAAATTGATTTTTGAGGAAAACAACCTCCATAAGCATCTGTAATTGCCTCTGACTTGGAGTTATTTTCCTCTGCTAACAGCAGGCAGACTAGAGGACAGCTTTCCATTGTCTTACATCCCACAGGGACCGGAAGAGGACAGGAAGCCATTACCGGGGTGGCTTATGCATATTGTAATAATAATCATCATTTTATTAAATATACCACAAAATCACTTTCCCAAAGAAGCCTATTACATAAACAGAGGCACTTAGCTCGATGAAAAGCCCTTCCACTGACTCAAGAGTTCGACAAACACTTATCCTAAAGAGAGGTGATGGACAGCAACCTCTGTCGACTATCATAAGAGAATCGGTTTGATATCAAATCCCCCTGAATGAGTTCTGAAACTTTTTGACTCTGCAAGTGGGAGTAATCTTATACATTTAACATAACAGATCATCTTGATGAAAAAAAGTGAAGTGAGTGCTAGGCTATAACAACAATATATTTAGTATTCCTTCTAGGGTCCTACTACAGACTGAAGTATCTGAGGAGATGTAATGCTGTCCACAATATTTGAACAATATCTCTCCCAGTTTACCATAAATAAATTCACAAAATCACATAAGATGAGATATGAAACATGAATATTGTCCTTCTATTGAAAACAAGGAAATAACTAATTTATTTATTGATGATTTCACACGCTCAGCAGATTATATTATAAATATGCATTATCTACCTATCGTCAAAATGGATCTGTCAGATATCCAGGAATGTTTTATTAGTTAGCACAACAACACTGGACGCTATGTGTCGTAATTCAAAGGCTGAATATGTATCATTGTACCCATATTTAGGTCAACTTTAGGAAATAAATCTGTAATCGTCAGTTCTGGTTAGGCATTTTGTCACCCAAGGGGATAAGTTTGGGAAACCACTGCATATACAGTCACTTGTGGACATCTTTCCTGTGTTGTGTGTTTATTTATATAACTTAGATACAAAATGCAGTTGTCAATCATACTGTCAATCAAATTAAAACTCCCATTTTATCCAAATCACAATCACTGTACTCATCATTCCGGCATGTTAGTTCTTGGTCTTACCTAAAGCATGACTTCTCCTGTGTTGTCACAGCAATCCATTGGCCAGAACAACAAAATCCATCTATACTTGGACTCAGTCATGTGATGATGGTATGAAAAATGATCTGCACTAACACGTTTGGACATGGGCTCCAGCTAAAGCAAAAAGGAAATACACTATCTTCTAGTTTAACTTCAATTTATGACGGTAATATAATTGGCTAAGCTTGATATCAACTCTATGACCTCATGATAACAGGGTCATAGAGGAGCATGAGTGAGCAGAAGGTCAGTTTTCACTGCATAGATTTAGATAAATGGAGATATGGAGGCTGCGTTAGTGAGATATTGAGCTTATGGTCAATATGATTATATTGATCGTAATTTAGATATTTGGATTAGCAATATCCATTAAAAGATCATTATATATCGAGGCTTGTGCATAATTTGATAATTTAAGAATATAAGGAAATGGCGGTAAACTTGTTAAGTTTCTAATATTCTGTTATTTATGGAGTTATATGTGTCTGAGAGTGAGAGAGCGAGATGGAGAGATAGAGAGAGAGAGATATTCTGTGAATCCCAAACCACCCCCTCGCCCCTACCAACTTGCTCGGATAGTCCTCCGTTGTCATGTGTTGCTGACGAAACTCAGAGGGTGACTTCAAGAGAGTGGCGATGGGATCAATAATCCCATCAACTTCAGGACACACTCCTGACTTGATGATGCAATTCATATTGTACTTTTAAATAATAAAACAACCATGAAATTGAAATTGACAAATCCCCCTGTCGTTTTACAAGATATGACCTCAGTAACCTCAGTTAAACATTTAATTTGGGAGGTATCTCATCTGTTACATGTCAAGTCTCGAAATCAAACATAAACAAATTCATGTGACATATAATTAGCTTTGGGACACTTGTGCAAATGGTGGAGGCGCGCGTGAATGCGCAAATGGAGGGCCGAAGGGCTAGCGGAAAGGGGTGATTTGGGATTCAGACAGAGAGAACATGGTGCTTTAACAGTATATGGAATAGCTGCTTTTCATTATGGGGCCAGCTAGATAGCTGGTTCATCGATAGTTCAAGGACAAATCACTGTACATTTGTGTGAAAGAACCAGCACACACTAACACTGCACATTACACTGTCTAGGATTGGTCTGTGGAGACAAGATAATATAACCTGTTTTCTATTGCTTTCCATCAATGATATGATTCGACTCACCTTCGAGAGAAAACATAACTGATACCTTATGTAAGTGGGGTTGTTAGCCCGCACCTGCACTGAGCAACATATACAGTGGTGTGAAAAAGTGTTTGGCCCCTTCCTGATTTGTTTTTTGTTTGCATGTTTGTCACACTTAAATGTTTCAGATCATCAAACAAATTTAAATATTAGTCAAAGATAACACAAGTAAACACAAAATGCAGTTTTGAAATGAAGGTTGTTATTATTAAGGGAAAACAAAATCCAAACCTACATGGCCCTGTGTGAAAAAGTGTTTGCCCCCCCTGTTATAACACAACTCAACTGTGGTTTATCACACCTGAGTTCAATTCCTCTAGCCACACCCAGGCCTGGTTACTGCCACACCTGTTCTCAATCAAGGAATCACTTAAATAGGACCTGCCTGACAAAGTGAAGTAGACCAAAAAGATCCTCAAAAGCTAGACATCATGCCGAGATCCAAAGAAATTCAAGAACAAATTAGAAAGAAAGTCATTGAGATCCATCAGTCTGGAAAAGGTTATAAAGCAAGCCATTTCTAAAGCTTTGGGACTCCAGCGAACCACAGTGAGAGCCGTTATCCACAAATGGCGAAAACGTGGAACAATGGTGAACCTTCCCAGGAGTGGCCGGCCGACCAAAATTACCCCAAGAGCGCAGCGACGACTCATCCAAGAGGTCACAAAAGACCCCACAACAACAAACAAAGCTTGCCTCAGTTAAGGTCAGTGTTCATGACTCCACCATAAGAAAGAGACTGGGCAAAAATGGCCTGCATGGCAGAGTTCCAAGACGAAAACCACTGCTGAGCAAAAATAACATTAAGGCTCATCTCATTTTTGCCAGAAAACATCTTGATGATCCCCAAGACCTTTGGGAAAATACTCTGTGGACTGACGAGACAAAAGTTGAACTTTTCGGAAGGTGTGTGTCCCATTACATCTGGTGTAAAAGTAACACCGCATTTCAGAAAAAGAACATCATACCAACAGTAAAATATGGTGGTGGTAGTGTGATGGTCTGGGCCTGTTTTGCTGCTTCAGGACCTGGAAGACTTGCTGTGATAAATGGTACCATGAATTCTGCTGTCTACCAAAAAAATCCTGAAGGAGAATGTCCGGCCATCTGTTCGTGACCTCAAGCTGAAGCGAACTTGGGTTCTGCAGCAGGATAATGATCAAAAACACACCAGCAAGTCCAGCTCTGAATGGCTGAAGAAAAACAAAATGAAGACTTTGGAGTAGCCTAGTCAAAGTCCTGACCTGAATCCTATTGAGATGCTGTGGCATGACCTTAAAAAGGCAGTTCATGCTCGAAAACCCTCCAATGTGGCTGAATTACATCAATTCTGCAAAGATGAGTGGGCCAAAATTCCTCCACAGCGCTGTAAAAGACTACTTGCAAGTTATCGCAAACGCTTGATTGCAGTTGTTGCTGCTAAGGGTGGCCCAACCAGTTATTAGGTTGTAGGGTGCAATCACTTTTTCACACAGGGCCATGTGGGTTTGGATTTTGTTTTCCCTTAATAATAACAACCTTCATTTCAAAACTGCATTTTGTGTTTACTTGTTATCTTTGACTAATATTTAAATTTGTTTGATGATCTGAAACATTTAAGTGTGACAAACATGCAAACAAATAAGAAATCAGGAAGGGGGCAAACACTTTTTCACACCACTGTACTCAATGGTATTAGTATTTCATGACACTTTTAAAAACTCTTTGATGAAGTGTGATCCCCAAACGTATTAAGACAGCATCTGTGCTTTCATTTTCAATTTCACCAACACCAAAGGACCATACTGTCACGCCCTGATCTGTTTCACCTGTCGCCCATCTTCCCCATTATCCCCAGGGTATTTCTACCTGTGTTCTCTTTTTGTCTGTTGCCAGTTCGTCTTGTCTCATCAAGCCTACCAGCGTTTTTCCCGTACTCCTGTTTTTCTCTAGATCCTGTTTTCTAGTTTTCCCGGTTTTGACCTTTCTGCCTGCCCTGACCCTGAGCCTGCCTGCCGTTCTGTACCTTTTGGACTATGTTCTAGATTACTGACCTCTGCCTGCCCCCCTGTTTTAGTAAGAAACTTTTGTTACTTCGAAACTGTCTGCATCTGGGTCTTTTCCTGAGCCGTGATGTCACGGTTTCGGCCGAGGCTGCTTCTCCTCCTTGTTCGGGCAGGCTTCGGCGGTCGTCGTCTCCGGAGTACTAGCTGCCACCGTTCTATGTTTCGATGTTCGTTTGGTTTGGTCTGTTTGTACACCTGTTCTTTGTTAGTGTTGATTGTGTGCCCTATAAGTTCTCTTAGGTTTTGTCATGTGTTGTGTGTAATTGTTTCGTGTCAGCTAGGCGTCAGTTTGTTCTCTCTCGTTCTGTTTGTTTTGAGAGAGTGTCCGCACTGTGTGCGCAGTTTGGGTTACGCACTGTTTTCTGTGTGCGTAATTTTTCGCTTGCCCTCCGGCTGGGATTTTGCCGTGAGTCTTTTGTATTGTTTGATCCTCACTAAAGACTGTTGAAGAGCCTCTGTTGTCCTGCGCTTGATTTCTGCACCACATCTACGCTCAGCCCATGACACGTGATACATACTGAATGTGTCTAAAGCTATTGTGTTTGAAGATATTGTGTATTCAGATCATCGAGCTGCTTACACAATGCTGCAAGGTTTCACCTCTGAGTTTTAGCATGGCACCTTCTCAGTGTGCCAGACACAACCCAATTCAGCGAGACTCATAAATACAAATTAATTTCTCTTGAGCTTTTGTTTTTGCTTTGTATCTGTCATTCACAAGAGTTGGGGCAAATTTAGTGGAGGAATATACAGGTAACTGACAAAATAAAGGAAACACCAACATAAAGTGTCTTAAAAGGTCATTGGGTCACCACGAGCCAGAACAGCTTCAATGCACCTTGGCATATATTCTACAAGTGTCTGGAACTCTATTGGAGGGATGCAACACCATTCTTCCACAAGAAATTCCATCATTTGGTGTTTTGTTGGTAGTAGAAAACGCTATCTCAGCCACCGCTCCGGAATTTATCTTAGGTGTTCAATTGCGTTGAGATCTGGTGACTGAGACGGCCATGGCATAAGGTTTACATTGTTTTCGTGCTTCTCAAACCACTCAGTGACCACTCGTGTCCTGTGGATGTGGGAAATGTCATCTTGTGGGGGCATAGCCATGGTAGCCAAATTAATGGCCAAAATAATGGCCTGCCTAGCATTTTTATACAGTACATGACCCTAAGCATGATGGGATGTAAATTGCTTCCACACAGGAACCACACCTGTGTGGAAGCACCTGCTATCAATATACTGTACTTTGCATCCCTCATTTATTCACGTGTTTCCATTATTTTGGCAGTTACCTGTATGTGAAATACATTATAAACCCATCCACCTGTGCAATTGAAGATATACTCTATTAGATCAGTAGCGCTGAAGATACTCTTTAAAGCCCGATTGACAATTAAAGGCAATGTTCCCACGGTCACCCAGACTGCATTCACGGTAGGCCTAAACGCTGCATATGTCTGCTGAGTCGGTAATTTCCTTAATAATTTTACGCGATACTTCGGCGATACAGATTGAATCCAGCCCAAAAACTTGCCTTAAAGTATATTTACCAGCAAAGTCGTAGCTCACCTGTGTACTTGGGGGGCTGAGTAGTCTCTCAACTGAACGCCACTTAGTCTAGACAAAACCCAAGTAATGCCAGACAAAAATACAAATTAATATCACTTGAGCTTTTGCTTCAACCAAATGAAAAGCTATACCTCCTGTTCTTATGGAAATGGTGATAAAGATTTGAGATTCAGGTTTGAGATGTAAAATGACATTACAGAGGTGACTCTAGGATTATCTACTGTCTATAACAGTGGATGGGTTTATAACAGTGGATGGTTCTATAACAGTGGATGAGTCTATAACAGTGGATGGGTCTATAACAGGTCTGTAACCTGTCTTTATGTTGTCTCTCTCAGTCTCAGTATTGGAGGAATTTTAGTGGAGGAATATATGTTAATTACATTATAAACCCATTCACCTGTGCCGCTGAAGACAGACACCCAAAGACTCGTCTTAAAGTATATTTACCAACAAAGTCTAAGCTTAGCTGTGTCAACAACAGTGAAGTGAGAGAAAAAAATGTAGCCTAGTTTTTGTTTTTAAGAACTGGATATCCCCTTCCCCAAATGTAATATCTTGGAGATCCATAAAACTGAGTGGGTATTCTGATTCTCTCTGATGCACATTGATATGACAATGTTTTGATATAAGATTCCCTGACAGGGTTGTGCTTTGCACATGGTTAGCTACACATTCAAGACGCTTTGTATGTCAGAATATGTGGAAAGAGTGGTACGATACACATTTAGTAAGAAAGGACCCCGGTTGGGAGTCAGTTGGCATAGCAATGAGTGTGGCTTTTTCAGGTCTCACATCCTGAAGTCATCTGTCAAACACAGCTCACCTGTGTACTTGGGGGGCTGAGTAGAGTATCTCAATTGAATGTCACTTGGTCTCAAGATGTTGTCATCTTGATGTGGCTTTGATCTCTATGAACAAACATGCTTTTATACGTACTACTTTTCCATCAACAATGGACGGGAAAATAGGAATATGATCTCATTTATGTAATAAATAATAGACCAAATTGCTGGAATTGTAATTAATTTCCCTGATCCCTGATGTTGGAATGTTGGATGTTAATGCTGAATTTGAAATAAATAAGCACTTTTTTATTATGACATATTGAAAGCTGCAGATAATCAAAAATAATCAATAGGCCAGCAGGCCATGTTTGAAACGTGAATTATTACCAATAGAACAAAATAAAACATTACGATTGTGTTCAGATGTATATCAAAGGGTATCAAAAGTGTTGCACCCACATAAGTTGTTTTGTCATTTCAAACCAAAAATGGAGATATGCAATATGCATCTGCCTGCCGTTGTACTCAGTCAACGGAAAATGAAAGCCAATTCTTCACATTTTAGATCTCAGCTGTGAAGTGTATCCAGCTCCAGATGATTTGGCCAACGTTATATCAACGTTATATCTTTCACCTCGTGATTTCAGCAATTGCTGTAAGATTCTGAAAGATTTCAAAGCCTGTCTATGTGATTTTGGATGAAAATCGATTTCCATAAAAAACTAACAGTGCAACCTCAGAGGAGTGCAGATGCCGAGCGCTACAGAATAATATGAAAATATAATGATGAAAGACATCAAGTCCTAATGAAGCATCTGGAATCATCAAATAAGAAGACAACCTGGTGTATTCCTTCCTTCCCTCCTTCCCACCCTCCCTGGTGGAATGGATGCTTGTCCTTGATTCTTAGCGCCTTGTTAAAAAACAACAAAAAACAAGGTGGATGCAGTGGGAGGGTTACCAATAGGTGGTAAGGGGGTTAGAAAACTTATAATTTTTAGAGAGTTTGTTTGAAACGGTTCATAAATGTTTGAGGTAGGGGATGAGATTACAATGGAAGCTCGCCGGGCTAGGTTGACCCTGCACATTGGAAACTGAGCATTTAAGACGTACTTTGCATTTCACAGAGTTGTGTGTCAAGTGGGGAGATGCGGTGGCATTTGTTTCATCACAGCAATGACAGACACCAGCACACAGGGGGTCTTTAATGCAGGTATAGCTGTGTGTAACGATGTGTGTGCACGTACATGAAACGGACTATAAAACTCTGGCCACTTAGGGGGACTCTGGAGTTCATTGGATAAAATACTACTGTATTGGGCAAAACAAATAATGTGGACAGACGAATGGTGTGAGTAAGTGATGATTATTCTCTTTCAGAAGTCTGGAGGTTGGTTTTGTTAATTTATATTTCACCTCGGAATGGCAATAACTGGAATTAAACTCAATGCTGCTTAAATGCAGAGGTATTCATGAAAAATGTAAATGGTCAATTTCTTGAATGGCTGAAGTGGCTGAGTTGAAGCCTAATTGAACTAAGTTTTCACTCAGACACTGGGGTTTGGGATATTTACTTATTAAACAGTTCTATTGAGGATGGTAGTGTTTCACAACCTTGGTCCTCGAGTACCCCCAACAGTACACAGTTTCACTGTAGCCCTAAACAAACATACCTCATTGAACTCATTGAGGGCTTGATGATTAGTCGACAAGTTGAATCATGTGGGCTTGTCCAGGGTTACAATAAAAATGTGTACTGTTGGGGGTACTTCAGGACCAGGGTTGGGAAACACTGGAGTATGGCCTTGCTGAGCTGACAGCTCTCTAATACCCCCCAAAATTCTGGTCAATTATGTGAAAGGGGTCTTTCTTTTACTTTGCAGCTTAAAGTCATTCCTGTTATCTAGTCATTCCTGTTATCTAAAGTCATCCCTGTTACCTAAAGTCATCCCTGTTACTACAAGTTTTAGCATCACATTTACATTTCAATGTTAAAAAAATAACAGTCTAAGAGCACTCCTTTTGTGTATAGCTGTGAGTGGAGATTTTAAGCACTTTTTGAACATGAATTGTCACAAGCCGGGCTAGAAACTCCGGTCTCAGATGTGGAGAGCTGGGGGTACTACCCCTTAGCCACAGAGGAGGTGTTGTAGGACCCAAATGAAACACCCAAGGCAATACTCCAGGCAAGTAGATTTAATGTTCCAAAACAGGAGGCAAAACAAAACAACTCCACGAGGGGAGAAAAACAAACTAAAGATAACTTTGAACAACTTACTAGGACAGACACGGTGGGACAAAGCAGGAGACACATAGTCAGGACGCAATAACCAAGTGAGAAACAAGGGGAAAACACACAGCTAAAATACACAAGGGGAAACAAGGCACAGGTGACCTGGATCAAGCTAATTAGGACACATGAGGAAGAACTAAGGCAGAGGGGGAACACAGATGACCTCTAGAGGCCCGGAGACAAACAGGAGGCAGGAAGCTGACACACACGAGGAAGAACTAAGGCAGAGGGGAACACAGATGACCTCTAGAGGCCCGGAGACAAACAGGAGGCAGGAAGCTGACAGGACCCCCTCCTCTAGGAACGACTCCTGACGTTCCTTCCAGAACACCCTGGCCCCAGGGTGCGAAAATCTCGGATCAAACCTGGGTCCAGGATGTCCCTGGCTGGAACCCAGGAGCGCTCCTCCCGGCCCGTAGCCCTCCCAGTCCACCAGATACTGCAGAGAGTTCTGGACCCTCCGGGAGTCCAGTATCCGGCGGACTGTGTAGGCTGGCTGGCCGTCAATGATCCTGGGAGGTGGCGGGGGTCTGCGTGGGGGGCAAAGGGAGAAGACAAGACAGGTTTAAGGAGTGAAACATGGAAAGTGGGGTTAACTCTAAGGGAGCGAGGGAGAACCAAACGATACGACACAGGGTTAACCTTTCTAGCAATGCGGAAAGGCCCGATGTATCTCTGGGAAAGCTTCCTGGATTCGACCCGGAGGGGCAGGTTCTTAGTGGCCAACCAAACTCTCTGACCAGCTCGGAAACTAGGGGCCGTCCGGCGGTGGCAATTAGCCTGACTTTGGTATCTCTGGGAGGTCCGAAGGAGGGCACGCCTGGCCTTCTTCCAGGTCCGCCTACAGCGTTGGACAAAGCGCTGGGCCGAGGGAACACCAACTTGCGCCTCCTCCTCTGGAAACAATGGAGGGTTGTAACCGAACTGGCATTCGAAGGGGGACAATCCGGTGGCTGAGGACTGGAGGGTGTTGTGGGCATATTCAGCCCAAATGATATAGGTGGCCCAAGACGTGGGATTACTGGCCGCCATACACCGCAGGGTGGTCTCCAGATCCTGATTAATCCGTTCCGTTTGGCCATTAGACTCTGGATGGAACCCCGACGATAGGCTGGCTGTGGCCCCAACAAGCCTGCAGAAGGCCCCCAAAACCGGGACGAGAATTGGGGACCTCGGTCAGAGACCACGTCCAGGGGAATACCAAATATCCGGAAGACATGGTTCATGAGGAGCTCAGCAGTCTCCTTAGCCGAGGGCAGCTTGGGCAGGGGAATAAACCGGGCAGCCTTAGAGAACCGGTCTACCACCACTAGGATGACGGTGTTGCCCTGGGATAGAGGAAGTCCCGTAACAAAGTCCAGAGAAAGGTGTGACCATGGCCTTCGAGGAACAGGTAAGGGATGGAGCAGTCCCTGGGGTCGCTGGCGTGTCGACTTTCCCTGGTTGCACACAGGGCAGGCCTCAACATAGACCTGCACGTCCTTCTTGATGGACGGCCACCAAAACCGCCGTCGGAGGAACTCCAGTGTGCGAGCACTGCCTGGATGGCATGTCAAGGGCGACTCATGACCCCACTGCAAGACGCGGCCCCGAACAGAGAGAGGAACGTACAGGCGACCGGCAGGACCACCGCCTGGATCGGGCTCCTGGACAAGAGCTTCGTACCCCTCTTTCTAGTTCCCACTGAAGAGGTGCGACGATCCTAGACCTCGGAATAATCGATGCCAAGGGCTTCTCTTGTAACTCGGGAGAATAGACTCGAGACAGAGCATCCGGCTTGACGTTCTTGGTGCCAGGTCGGTAAGTCAGGAGGAACTGGAATCGATTAAAGAAAAGGGACCATCGTGCTTGCCGAGGGTTCATCCGCTTAGCCTGTTGGAGATATTCCAGGTTCTTGTGGTCTGTGAGAACCTGGAAAGGGTGCTGAGCCCCCTCAAGCCAATGGCGCCACTCTTCCAATGCCAGTTTTACCGCAAGCAACTCTAGATCCCCCACGTGGTAGTTGCGCTCGGCCTCAGACAGGCGGCGAGACATGAAGGCACAAGGGTGTAATCTCCCATCCGCACCCCTCTGTGACAGGACGGCTCCCACCCCCACCTCTGAGGCGTCCACCTCCACCACGAAAGGTCTCTCTGGGTCAGGGGTCACCAGAATCGGAGCAGACGTGAAGCGGCGCTTGAGATCCTCGAAGGCCCCTGCTGCTTCCGGACCCCAGTGAATCTTGGTCCCTCCTCCCTTGGTAAGCGTCGTCAAGGGGGCTACCACCGAGCTGAAATTCTTAATGAACTTCCGATAGAAGTTAGAAAAGCCAATGAACCGTTGAACCTCCTTGACCGTGGCAGGTGTGGGCCAATCGTGGACCGCCTTGACCTTCTTGGGATCCATCTCTAGGTGCCCGGGAGTGACAATAAACCCGAGAAACTGAGTCTGAGAAACATGAAATTCACACTTCTCAGGCTTAACGTAGAGGTGATTGTCAAGGAGCCTCTGGAGAACCCTGCTAACATGCCCCTCATGCTCCTTCAGTGACCTCGAGAAGATGAGGATATCGTCCAGGTACACGAAGACGAACAGATTAAGCATATCCCGGAGAACATCATTAATCAGGGCTTGGAATACTGCGGGGGCATTGGTGAGCCCGAACGGCATCACCCGATATTCATAGTGCCCCGTGGGCGTGTTGAACGCCGTCTTCCATTCGTCTCCTTGCCGGATCCGCACGAGATGGTAAGCATTGCGGAGATCCAGCTTAGTAAAAATGGAAGCCCCTTGAAGCAGCTCAAAAGCAGTGGCCATGAGAGGAAGGGGGTATCGATTCCGAACCGTGATCTTGTTGAGTCCCCGGTAATCAATACAAGGCCTAAGACCCCGTCTTTCTTTTCAACAAAAAGAAGCCCGCCCCAGCCGGGGAAGTAGAGGCATAGATGAGGCCGGCTGCCAAGGACTCCTTAATGTAGGTGTCCATAGCTGCGTGCTCGGGGAGGACAAGGAAAAGATCCGACCTCTAGGAGGGCAGCACCCAGGGAGTAGATCAATGGCACAGTCATACGTGCGATGAGGCGGTAAGGAAGTAGCCCGGGCCTTGCTGAACACTGCCTTGAACCGATGGTAAACACTGGGGACTCGGGAGACGTCAACAGACTCTTGAAACTGGGTACTAGGGGCTGAGGGACTCTGAAGCATGCAGGTGAGTTGGCAGGCGGGACCCCAGCTAAGAATGGTGCCCGTAGGCCAGTCGATCTGGGGATTATGTCTGCATAGCCAAGGGGTGACCCAGGATAATAGGATACTCGGGAGAGTCAATGAGATAGAAGGTCTCCTCCTGCTGGTGTTGAGAGATGGTAAGTCGCAGGGACTGAGTCGCCTCGGTAACCTTTCCTGGTTCCAGAGGTCTGCCATCTAAGGCTGTAACTGCCTGGGGTTGAGGAAGTAGTTGGGTAGGGATCTTAAGTTCCTTAGCCAAGGTTACATCCAGGAAATCACCTGGGCACCGGAATCGATCATAGCCTGGACCCGATGCTGGTGGCCCCCAGGACAGAGTGGCTGGAATAGCCAGGACAGCGTTAGTAGGAGGCGCTCTAACTCTCCCCATCACAGCCCTCCTGTAGCTGGGCGGGGACAGGCGTTTCCCGAAAGCTCGGGGCAAGTGGAGCGGAAGTGGCCGGCAACCCCGCAGTAGAGGCACCGACGTTCCCTCATGCGACGTTCCCTTTCGTTGGGAGAAAGCCTGGAACGGCCTAACTGCATGCTCTCCGGGGAATCCTGGAGCAGTTCAGGAGCCGGGGAAGCTCTGAATGACGGAGTCCAAACAGGAGAAACAGAGCTGCTCAGAGGAACTTGGGAATGAGACACCTGACGGCGAGCCGTTCTCCGCTCTCTTAGACGATTGTTCAGGCGGATGGCCAAGGCTATGAGGGACTCGAGATCACCAGCTGGTTCTCGGGTGGCTAACTCATCTTGAAGGGGCTCAGATAACCCTCCCTGAAAGCAGACCCTCAGCGCTTCATCATTCCATCCGCTCCTTGCTGCTATGGTCCGGAAATCAATGGCAAAATCTGCCGTGCTTCGGGGCCCCTGACGGAGAGACAGTAGGCGCTTGAAGCCTCCCGCCCACTGACAGGATGATCGAACACCCGCTTGAACTCTTCTACAAATGCAGCGTGGGAGTCACAACAGGCCTCCTGGGACTGCCACACCGCAGAAGCCCAGGCGAGCGCCTTGTCTGAAAGAAGGGTAATGATGTAGGCAATCTTGGAACGGTCTGTGGGAAAACTTGAGGGTTGGAGCTCGAAGGTGAGGGAGCATTGGGTGAGGAAACCCTGGCAAGAGCTTGGATCCCCAGAAAAGGGCTTGGGAGGTGGTAGTCGGGGCTCCGCCAACCGAGACGACCTGTCGTCACTGGGGGTGACCTGGGGAAGGGAGAGGACCAGGGAGGCGTTCAAAGAGCTGGCGGAGGGAACTCATCATTTCGGCCAGGAGTTGAGAATGACTAGCCATCAGCTCCTCTTGTCGGCTGAGAACGGCTTCATGGCGCTGGAAAGAAGCCTCATGTCGAGTGATCACCGCCAACAGGTCCGGGGAACTGAGTGTTTCTGGGTCCATGATTGACTTGGTTATTCTGTCACAAGCCGGGCTAGAAACTCCGGTCTCAGATGTGGAGAGCTGGGGGTACTACCCCTTAGCCACAGAGGAGGTGTTGTAGGACCCAAATGAAACACCCAAGGCAATACTCCAGGCAAGTAGATTTAATGTTCCAAAACAGGAGGCAAAACAAAACAACTCCACGAGGGGAGAAAAACAAACTAAAGATAACTTTGAACAACTTACTAGGACAGACACGGTGGGACAAAGCAGGAGACACATAGTCAGGACGCAATAACCAAGTGAGAAACAAGGGGAAAACACACAGCTAAAATACACAAGGGGAAACAAGGCACAGGTGACCTGGATCAAGCTAATTAGGACACATGAGGAAGAACTAAGGCAGAGGGGAACACAGATGACCTCTAGAGGCCCGGAGACAAACAGGAGGCAGGAAGCTGACACACACGAGGAAGAACTAAGGCAGAGGGGAACACAGATGACCTCTAGAGGCCCGGAGACAAACAGGAGGCAGGAAGCTGACATGAATAGCCTGAATTACCGACCGCCTGGCTCAGAAGAACTACATTCATGACATAAGATCAAATGAAAGCGTGTTCTGTTCCGTACTTTTTGTTTTGCCGTACAGTATTTTAGGGCACTCCAAGAACAAAACAAATCTATCTTCACTCCTCAAACGTTGTCAGGCTCAATCAGAATATCTGGAATGGATATGCCACAAACCATTTCATTTTCAATATCTCTATCAAGTCTCTTTTAGCTAGACGAGTGGAGCTATTTCCTGGACGGCATCTGTCAAATCAGAGAAAAAATAATGAGTCCCTCTCACCGCCACTTCACCCTCCTGTGCCTCGACACACAATCCTCCAGTGAGAAGTATTTAATAGTTTAGCATTAGTCTAAAGTGTACTAATACTGCCTCTTGTATCCTCCAAGTCCAGAGTTCTCCTTGCAACAGCAGGGACAGCTGCCCTCGTTCACAGCTCATTTGCTTCTGCTTGTCATCTGTGTATGAATAATAACTCCGCAGAGACCTACTGTTTTTTTCCTTCTACTTTTATGTACCATCGTTATCACCTGACAGGTATTTCTGTCAATAGCCTCGTGAAAGTAACACAGTAACTTGCGGAGTCATACAGTTGGGCATATTTGTGGACATTTGAGAGTTTATTGACCACTATCAATTTAGTGAAATCACTCTTGATTTTATTGAACCACTATCAAACAAATGTTTTTCCTATTGAGTTATTAACATCATATATATTTGGTTGTGTTACAGCCTGAATTTAAAATGGATTTAATAGAGATTTTTTTGGCCTACACATAATACCCCATAATGTCAAAATTGAATTATGTTTTTCCCCCCAGAAAATCCAAAGTAATTACTAATGGAAAGCTGAAATGTCTTGAGTCAATAAGTATTCAACCCCTTTGTTATGACAAGTTCAGGAATAAAAATTAGCTTAACAAGTCACATTTGCATGGAATAATAGTGTTTAAGGTCCGTCAGTCGAGCAGGGAATTTCAAACACAGATTCAACCACAAAGACAGGGGAGGTTTTCAAAGAAGATCACCTTATTTTAAAAATAAAAAAGCGGACATTGAATATCCCTTTGGTCATGGTGAAGTTATTAATTACACTTTGGATGGTGTATCAATACACCCAGTCACTACAAAGAAAGTAGTGGAAGGAAAGTGCTCAGGGATTTCACAATGAGGCAATGGTGACTTTAAAACAGTTACAAAACTGAGGATGGATCAACAACTTCATATATTCGCAGTTAATATAATTCAATCTGGATACTAACACAAAACAGATCATAAGGCTAGAGAAATATATAGACAAATATTACAACAACACGCAACACCCAAACATGACTGAAGACAAGCGTGGAGAGCCGATCCCCAAAAGGAAACGCGACTCATCGACTGATACAGATGATATATGCTTTTCACCATTGGGTATGGTAAGTGTGGAAAGCGACCTGTTGAAGTCGATAAATGACAAATTGGGCATACTAGAATTGGTCAGTAAAGACGTAAAAGAGTTGAAAGCGAGTCTTCAAATGAGTGACGAAAAAGCTTTGGTAATGGAGAAAGAAACCAAAGAATTAAAAGTGACAGTCTCTAAAATGGAAACAGACGTTAGGGAACTAAAAAAGGAGAACAACCTTCTGAGAGAAGCCTTACTAGACATCCAAACTAGATCGATGAGGGAAAATCTAGTACTTACGGGTATTCAGGGAAAGGAGGGAGAAATAACAGAGAATATTATGAAGGACTTCCTGCATACAGCGCTACAAATCCCACTCGAGGCTGTCGATAAAATCCAACTCGAACGTGTACATCGTTTCGGAAAAAGAGGACAGAAATATGAGCGCCCAATTGTTGCCAAATTTGCTTTTTTTAAGGATAAAGCTATGGTGAAAACCCTAGGAAAAAGACTTGCAGGCACGAAAATAGGCATGAATGATCAGTTCCCGAGGGAGATTGTAGAAAGGCGCAAAGTTCTGTATCCAATCTTCAAGGAAAACAGATTAATTACACTTTACATGGCTCAAAGAGAAGGAATTTAATATCTATTAAAAGGGAAACGTGTTGCACTAGTGGTGGATAAATTATATATTGACAACCAAATGTTCAGAGACACAAAGACTACTCCATGGCTATTCTAAAAGTTGTAATAGAGGAGTCAAATATTGGAGCACCTGATACTAGCAATGATAGGGATTGTAATATTAAATAACATTTATAGTAAGTATAGTATTTTTATAAAAGGATAAAACGATATAACAAGCAGAATAATACATCTTTAAATACAAATAATTAGAACATGGCTTTTTTGGCGGGAGGTTGTTGTTTTGGCGGATGGTTGTTGTGGTTGGTCCTGTGTTCTCTCTGGCGTCCTTTCCCCCTTGTGGCAGATGTGGATGCGGGTGCGTTTGCAAGCTCGGCCCATTTCTTCCGCAGTCAACCATGTGGTGTGCATTTTTGTGTTTGAAAAGGTGTGGCGTTCAGTGAGTGAGAGGGGAAATGGTTGCATATCCCAGAGCCGACCGGGGGTCTATGAGCAGGGGTAGTGAGAGAGAGCATTCAATTTTGTGTAGATGAGGGATATACATTTTTAAATATAGTATACATCTAATCTAATTTTTCATTGTCCTATCATGATGGAAAGATCCCTAACCCTATAACCTGGACACCCACCTGAGTGACCCATACACCAAAGAGAAGTTCCCATCTCTTTTATGGACCTGCTGTGAATATGCAGCCGAAACAGAGAAATAAATGCGGTCAGAGACCTACTTAAGCAGCACCGCCCCCTCAAGATTCTGAGCCTGCCTGGCAGGGTTGGTCCTACAAAGCCAGAGCCCCCTGATGAGAGAGCATAATATACAAGGAAATTCTCAAAGGTGCTAATGAGAACCTTGACGACCTTTTACCTAACCGGTGGGGATTCCGGTGGGGTACGCCCACCCAGGTAGTGGCAGTGCTGGCAACACTGGCTGCAGTAACCCATGGGGAGGGGGTCACACTCTGACAATCAGAGAGGGGGTTTATCATTGTGACCCAGGTGGCACAAAATAATCAAAGGTCTGACCGCATGGAGATGCTTGGGAAAATGGTTACAACAGGGGACCAGAGTGTTTGTGTCTCAGGTGAAGAGGGTGGATCTGATCTCCATCATCTAGGACTTGACATAGATTAAGTAGATTAATCAAATCTCACATTGTTATCAATTTCTGCTCAATCTACATGCTTTCTCAATCAGCTTTAACTGTATGTGCACTCGTAAATCAATGTATTTCTCGAGTTGGGCTCTGGGATATAACAGCCGTTGAGTATCTGATTTTATGGTGGATTGTGGAGGAGGGGGGTTGAGTGTGTTGGAGTATGTGAGTATGTGCGTGTGTGCTTGTCTGGCATCTGCTGTGGGGGGGTGGGGATGTTGGGGGGGGGTATGGGATGGACCACGGGAATTATTTGCTAGGATAATAATTGCTTGTCAATGAATTAAATGTAATACAATGGCAATCCGGGTTAAATGTTAGAATCCTACGCGTGAACTGCCAACATTATTACGCATATTAATTGATAATGATGGAAAATAGGATATGCATAATTTAAAAAAAAATAGTTATATAGATATATACAGTGAGGGAAAAAAGTATTTGATCCCCTGCTGATTTTGTACATTTGCCCACTGACAAAGAAATGACCAGTCTATAATTTTAATGGTAGGTTTATTTGAACAGTGAGAGACAGAATAACAACAAAAAAATCCAGAAAAACGCATGTCAAAAATGTTATAAATTGATTTGCATTTTAATGAGGGAAATAAGTATTTGACCCCCTCTCAATCAGAAAGATTTCGGCTTCCCAGGTGTCTTTATACAGGGAACGAGCTGAGATTAGGAGCACACTCTTAAAGGGAGTGCTCCTAATCTCAGCTTGTTACCTGTATAAAAGACACCTGTCCACAGAAGCAATCAATCAATCAGATTCCAAACTCTCCACCATGGCCAAGACCAAAGAGCTCTCCAAGGATTTCAGGGACACGATTGTAGACCTACACAAGGCTGGAATGGGCTACAAGACCATCGCCAAGCAGCTTGGTGAGAAGGTGACAACAGTTGGTGCGATTATTCGCAAATGGAAGAAACACAAAATAACTGTCAATCTCCCTCGGCCTGGGGCTCCATGCAAGAGGAGTCTGGGGCTCTCACCTCGTGGAATTGCAATGATCATGAGAACGGTGAGGAATCAGCCCAGAACTACACGGGAAGGATCTTGTCAATGATCTCAAGGCAGCTGGGACCATAGTCACCAAGAAAACAATTGGTAACACACTACACCGTGAAGGACTGAAATCCTGCAGCGCCCGCAAGGTCCCCCTGCTCAAGAAAGCACATATACAGTCCCGTCTGAAGTTTGCCAATGAACATCTGAATGATTCAGAGGAGAACTGGGTGAAAGTGTTGTGGTCAGATGAGACCAAAATCGAGCTCTTTGGCATTAACTCAACTCGCCGTGTTTGGAGGAGGAGGAATGCTGCCTATGACCCCAAGAACACCATCCCCACCGTCAAACATGGAGGTGGAAACATTATGCTTTGGGGGTGTTTTTCTGCTAAGGGGACAGGACAACTTCACCGCATCAAAGGGACGATGGACGGGGCCATGTACCGTCAAATCTTGGGTGGAAACCTCCTTCCCTCAGCCAGGGCATTGAAAATGGGTTGTGGATGGGTATTCCAGCATGACAATGACCAAAAACACACGGCCAAGGCAACAAAGAAGTGGCTCAAGAAGAACCTAATTAAGGTCCTGGAGTGGCCTAGCCAGTCTCCAGACCTTAATCCCATAGAAAATCTGTGGAGGGAGCTGAAGGTTCGAGTTGCCAAACGTCAGCCTCGAAACCATAATGACTTGGAGAAGATCTGCAAAGAGGAGTGGAACAAAATCCCTCCTGAGATGTGTGCAAACCTGGTGGCCAACTACAAGAAACGTCTGACATCTGTGATTGCCAACAAGGGTTTTGCCACCAAGTACTAAGTCATGTTTGGCAGAGGGGTCAAATACTTTTTTCCCTCATTAAAATGCAAATCAATTTATAAATTTTTTTGACATGCGTCTTTTTTAATTTTGTTATTGTTATTCTGTCTCTCACTGTTCAAATAAACCTACCATTAAAATTATAGACTGATCATGTCTTTGTCAGTGGGCAAACGTACAAAATCAGCAGGGGATCAAATACTTTTTTCCCTCACTGTATATATATAGAGGTGAAAGCATTGGAAATGCTTTTAGCGGTTAATCTGCTTCTGTTTTGTGGGTGGCACTGTGTGCTGTTTTCGATGGATGGGTCCTGGCCTCTCGGGGCCTTAGGGATATGGAGGGACGTGGGTGGGATGCTGATCACTGGGATGACGGCTCAACTTGGGATGGGGAGGGGCTTTAGCGGGGGAATTAGTGGAGAACAATTGAAGGGTTACTCCGTAGCAATGCAAATATCACGGTACAGCTATATGGACACTCAATCATTACGCTATTTTTTATTGGTAAATTTACAAACATATACAATGATAAATAGACTTGAAACTTGTATCTCATTATGGTGTATGGTGAAATAAGTATAGCCAGTTATAATTGTAATGGCTTAGCTGATAATAACAAAATAATAACAATATTTACATGGCTCAAAGAGAAGGAATATAATATCTATTGTATACAGGAAACTCATTCAACAATTCGAGATGAAGTAGCGTGGAAAAAGAATGGGGGAATATACTTCTCCCATGGGCAAAGAAATTCAAAAGGGGGTGATGATATTAATTAATAGTAATTTCGATCCGAATGTGCAAATTATCCAAATAGATACGCAAGGTAGATGGATTATTTTAAATATGTTATTGGACCATAAACAGATATGGCTCATTAACCTTACGGACCAAATAATGATGATCCACAATTCTTTGACAATATATATAATAAATTATCAAGCCTGCAAGCAACTCAAGACAATATTATTATGGTGGGGGATTATAATACTGTTTTAAATAGCTCAATGGACCGTAAAGGAAATCACACCACAAACAATCACCCACATGCTCTTAAGGAAATTGTGAATGTCATGGATACATTAGAACTAGTAGATATATGGAGGCTTAAATATACTGATCTAGTGAGATATACATGGCGGAGACTGAATCAAGCTAGTCGTCTTGACTTCTTTCTTATCTCATTCTCGTTGGCACCAAAAGTAAAAAAAAGTGTTGATAGGGGACAGAATGCGGTCGGACCATCATATAATAGGAATATACATTACTCTTACTGAATTTCCACGTGGGCGAGGATATTGGAAATTTAATCAAAGCCTATTGGATGATCATCTATTTATAATTTGAACAAAGGAATTTATAACTGACTTTTTCCAACATAACATAGGTACAGCGAATCCCCTTATTGTATGGGACACCTTTAAATGTGATAAAAACTGTAACATAAATGGAAATGGAGAAACTTATTCAAGAAAGATCAAGTGTAATATATTATAAAAATAAAGCACCTGGATGGAATATGGGGAAAAATGCACAAGATTATTTTTTTATCTTCAACATAGGAATGCTACCAAAAAGAACTTAATGAAACTGGTTACAATTGACGGAGTCACCCATAATTCACCAAATGATATTTTGAAGGAAGAAACAAAGTACTTTAAGCATATGTTTTCTTTTCAGTCGCCTCCATCTCCTCTAACTGAAGCTAATTGTAGATAATTTGTTTCTATTGATAATGTCAAATTAACAGCCACACAGAAAGACTCACGTGAAGGTGAAATTACAGAGGAGGAACTTCTGGATGCAATTAAAGACTTTAAGTCCGGGAAAACTCCAGGGTTGGATGGCATACCAGTCGAGGTATACCAAACCTTTTTTGACATACTAAGAGGACCGTTATTAGCATGTTTTAACCACTCCTATGTAAATGGTAGATTATCTGACACTCAAGAAGAAGGTCTGATCTCATTATTACTGAAACAGGATACAAGTGGAAAATATAAAGATCCAGTCCATTTACAAAATTGGAGACCCCTTACACTTCAGTGTTGTGATGCAAAAATCCTAGCAAAATGTATAGCGCATAGAATTAAAAAGGTATTGTCGGATATTATTCATTCTAATCAGACAGGCTTTTTACATGGAAGATACATTGGAGATAATATAAGGCAAGTATTGGAAACAATAGAACACTATGGAAAATATGGGAAACCAGGCCTGCTATTCATAGCAGACTTCGAAAAGGCATTTGATAAAGTTCGACTGGGGTTTATATAAAAATGCCTGGAGCATTTCAATTTTGGAGAATCTCTTATAAAATGGGTCAAAATCATGTACAGTAACCCTAGGTGTAAAATAGTAAATAATGGCTATTTCTCAGAAAGTTTTAAACTATTTATTGTGGCCATTGAGATGTTAGCTATTAAAATCAGATCCAATAATAATATCAGAGGATTAGAAATACAGGGCTTAAAAACAAAGGTGTCATTGTACGCTGATGATTCATGTTTTCTTTTAAATCCAGAACTAGAATCCCTCCACAGCCTCATAGAGGATTTAGATACATTTTCTAACCTCTCTGGATTACAACCAAATTATGACAAATGTACTATATTACATATTGGATCACTAAAAAATTACAATTTTACATTACCATGTAGTTTACCAATAAAATGGTCTGATGGTGATGTGGATATACTCGGAATACATATCCCAAAGGAAATAAATGATATCACTTCAATAAATTTTAATAGAAAGTTAGCAAAAATAGATAAGATCTTACTACCATGGAAAGGAAAATACCTGTCAATTTGTGGAAAAATCACCCTGATTAACTCTTTAGTATTATCCCAGTTTACCTATTTGCTTATGGTCTTGCCTACGCCTAGCGAACAGTTTTTAAAATTATATGAGAAAAAATATTCAATTTTATTTGAACGGCAAGCCAGACAAAATTAAAAGAGCATATTTATATAATGAATATGAATTCGGAGGACAGAAATTATTAAATATTAAAGCATTAGACCTATCACTAAAAGCTTCAGTCATACAAAAGTTATACTTAAATCCGAACTGGTTCTCAAGCAAATTAGTAAGATTGTCTCTCCCAATGTTCAACAAAGGCCTTTTTCCCTTTATTCAGATTACAACCTCTCACTTTCAGTTATTTGAAAAGGAAATAATCTCCCAAATATCACTATTTCTAAAACAAGCCATAGAAAGTTGGTTGCAATTTCAATTTAATCCTCCAGAAACGACAGAACAAATAATGCAACAAATATTGTGGTTAAATTCAAATATACTAATTGACAAAAAACCTTTATTTTTTTACAGAATGTTTAAAAAAGGTATAATCTTCGTAAATGATATCATCGGTAGGACTGGTGGAGTTATGTCGCACATGCAGCTAACAAAAACATATGGAAATGTCTGCTCTACCCAAAATTACAACCAAATAATTGCAGCCTTACCGTAAAAGTGGAAGAGGAAAGTGGAAGGGGAGAAAGTAAGGAACTTGTCTGTCGGCCTTGCATTAAAGAACATAATTGGTTAAGGAAAACTGTGATAAATAAAAAAGTATATCAGTTTCACTTAAGGACCAAAGGATTGACAGCCGTCCCATATAGATTGCAAAATAGTTGGGAAGAGATCTTTGACGTACCGATCCCATGGCATAGTGTTTATGAACTGACACGCAAAACGACACCGGATTCAAAAATTAGAATCTTTCAATTTAAATTATTATATAACATTCTTGCTACCAATAGAATGTTATTTATATGGGGGATACAATCTTCCCAGCTCTGCAGATTTTGCTGTGAAGAGACAGAATCATTAGGTCATTTGTTTTGGTTCTGTCCATTTGTAGCTTGTTTTTGGACACAGGTCCAGGAATGGCTAAAGGATTGCAATATTTACCTGGAGCTAACCTTGCAGATAGCATTACTGGGTGATCTGAAAAGTCATAGTCAATCAATCAATAATATAATAATACTTTTAGCAAAAATGTTTATTTTTAATTCACAATCTGTAGAAGCAATGAGAATAGAAAGGTTCAGAACTTTTGTAAAACATCACAGTACGGTTAAAATATATATGGCAAATAGAAATCCTATATGGATGGTGTTAAGAGATAGATGGGAGGTATTGAATAGAGTTGAAGGATGGGACTAATAACAAATAACAACAAATAATAACAAAGATAGCTAATAATGTAAGCATACTGTGTCCATAATAAGTATATAGGTTGTATGTTGGGAGCTTTTGGGAAAGAGCACAGCTAGAAAGATATGACATATAGAAGCAAACCGGATGGACATCATGAAAATGATCGGAGAGGTTGAGAGTAGAAGAAGTTCAGGAGCAAAAAAAAAAATATATATATATATATATATATATATATATATATATATATATATATATATATATATATATATAATATAATTATTGTAAAAGTAACTCTGTCCATAAGGTGTAGATAGTAAGTATAGACCGGAAGTAGAGGCCTGGGCATTGTTGTTCACTAATTTACTCCAAGTAGGGAAAGGATGGTGGGGTTGAAAAGTAATAAAGGGGAGTATACATATATATATTAAAAAAACATGGGGGATTGGAAGTGATGCAGACAATTACATTGATAGAAGATACAATCTATCTGCAATATTAAGCTGATCCATTCCCCCCCCCCAAAAAAAATAATAATAAAAAAAATACATTTACATTTACGTCATTTAGCAGACACTCTTATCCAGAGTGCATACATTTTTTTTTCATACAAAGTGTTATGTTTCGGGCAAATCCGATAAAACCAGAGTACCACTCTCCATATTTTCAAGCATAGTGGTGGCTGCATCATTTTATGGGTATGCTTTCAATCGTTAAGGACCAAGGAGTTTTTCAGGATAAAAAATAAACGGAATGGAGCTAAGCACAGACAAAATCCTAGAGGAAAACCTGGTTCAGTCTGTTTTCCACCAGACTCTGGGAGATGAATTCACTTTTCAGCAGGACAATAACCTAAAGCACAAGGCCAAATCTACACTGGAGTTGCTTACCAAGAAGACAGTGCATGTTTCTGAGTGGTCGAGTTACAGTTTTGACTTAAATCTGCTTGAAAATCTATGGCAAGACATGAAAATGGTTGCCTAGCAATGATCAACAACCAATTTGACAGAGCTTGAAGATTTGTGAAAATAATAATAGGCAAATGTTGCGCAATCCAGGTGTGGAAAGATCTTTGACACTTACCCAGAAAGACTCACAGCTGTAATCACTGCCAAAGGTGATTCGAACATGTATTGACTCAGGGGGTTGAATGCTTATCTAATCAAGACTTATCAGTGTTTTATTTTTCACTTTCTTTTTACAAATGTTGGCATTTTTCTTCCACTTTGACATTAGAGAGTAATTTGTGTAGATTGTTGACAACAAATGACAGTTAATTCAATTTTAATTCCACTTTGTAACACAACAAAACGTGGAAGAAGTCAAGCTGTGTGACACTCTGGCTCCGGGACTTTTATATTTGAGCCAGGGTGTATTTGTTTTGTTGGGGTTTGGTTTGGTTATGTTGGGTTTTGGGTGTATTTCTTGTTTGCAGTTCTGTGGGGTTCTTTTCTAGGTTTGGTCAATGACTCCCAATCGGAGGTAACGAGTGTCAGCTGTCGGCTCGTTATCTCTGATTGGGAGCCATATTTATTCTGATTGTTTTCCTGTGGGAATTGTGGGTTTTTGTTCCGTTTCGGTCAGTGTACCGTGGACTTCATTGAGTCGTCTTTTGTTTTGTAGTTCGATAACGTTTAATTAATAAAGTCATGTTTCTTGGACACGCTGCGCCTTGGTCATACTTAGACGACATAGACGACCGTGACAGAAAAACCCACCATAAGAGGACCAAGCAGCGTGTCAAGCGGCAACAGGACCCAGCTCCAAAGGATTCCTGGACATGGGAGGAGATTTTGGACGGAAAAGGGTCCTGGACTTGGGAGGAAATCCTGGAGGGGATGGATCGCCGTCCATGGAGCGAAACAGTGGAGAGGCGACGGAGAGAGGAGCAACGGCGTCGGCAGGGCCATCGTCGGAGGGACGAGAGGCAACCCCAAAAAGTTTTTTGGGGGGGGGCACATGGCTTTGAGGGCTGGGCAGCAGGAGGCTGCCACAGGGAGACGTGGAGAGAAGGCTATCGGATTACGGGAGCCATTGGCGAGTAGGGGAAGGGAAGTTGTTGCGGCATGGCGTGAGAGACTGAGTGTGTTACCAGTCCGGTCCGGCCCGTTCCTGATCCCCAGTTAAGGCCAGTGGTGTGTGTTCCCAGTACGGACCGGCCTGTTCCTACTCCACGCACCAAGCCCACGGTGTGCGCCGCCAGCCCAGCCCGGCCTGTTCCTGCTCCACGCACAGAACCTACGGTGTGCGTCGCCAGCCCAGCCCGGCCTGTTCCTGCTCCACGCACAGAACCTACGGTGTGCGTCGCCAGCCCGGTTCGGCCTGTTCCTGCTCAACGCACCAAGGCTATGGTGTCGCGTCGACAGCCCAGCCCGGCCTGTTCCTGCTCCACGCACAGAACCCTACGGTGTGCGTCGCCAGCCCAGCCCGGCCTGTTCCTGCTCCACGCACAGAACCTACGGTGTGCGTCGCCAGCCCGGTTCGGCCTGTTCCTGCTCAACGCACCAAGGCTATGGTGTGCGCCGACAGCCCAGCCCGGCCTGTTCCTGCTCCACGCACAGAACCTACGGTGTGCGCCGCCAGCCCAGCCCGGCCTGTTCCTGCTCCACGCACAGAACCTACGGTGCGCGGCCGCCAGCCCGACCGGCCTGTTCCTGCCACTCGCACCAAACCGACGGTGCGGTCGCCAGCCCGGTCCGGCCTGTTCCTGCCACCCCGCACCAAGTCTACGGTGCGGCCGCCAGCCCGACCCGGCCTGTTCCTGCCACTGCACCAAACCCTACGGTGGTCGCCAGCCCGGTCCGGCCTGTTCCTTCTCCCGCACTAGCCCTGAGATGCGTGTCCTCAGCCCGGTACCTCCAGTTCCGGCACCACGACCAGGCCTACGGTGCGCCTCCGACGGCCAGAGTCTGCCGTCTGCCCAACGGGGCCTGAACTGCCCGTCTGCCCAACGGGCGCCTGAACTGCCCGTCTGCCCAACGGCGCCTGAACTGCCCGTCTGCCCAACGGGGCGCTTGAACTGCCCGTCTGCCAAACGGGCGCCTGAACTGCCTGTCTGCCCAACGCCGTCTGAACTGTCCGTCTGCCAAGCGCTGCATAAGCCGCCCGTCTGCCATGAGCCTTCAGAGCGTCCGCCAGACCGGGAGCCGCTAGAGCCTTCCGCCAGACAGGATCAGCCAGAGCCTTCCGCCAGACAGGATCAGCCAGAGCCTTCCGCCAGACAGGAGCCACTAGAGCCTTCCGCCAGACAGGATCAGCCAGAGCCTTCCGCCAGACAGGATCAGCCAGAGCCTTCCGCCAGACAGGATCAGCCAGAGCCTTTCGCCAGACAGGATCAGCCAGAGCCTTCCGCCAGACAGGATCAGCCAGAGCCTTCTGCCAGACAGGATCAGCCAGAGCCTTCAGCCAGCCATGAGCAGCCAGATCCTTCAGCCAGCCATGAGCAGCCAGATCCGTCGGCCAGCCATGAGCAGCCAGATCCGTCGGCCAGCCATGAGCAGCCAGATCCGTCGGCCAGCCATGAGCAGCCAGATCCGTCAGCCAGCCATGAGCAGCCAGATCCGTCAGCCAGCCATGAGCAGCCAGATCCGCTGCCAGCCATGAGCAGCCAGATCCGTCGGCCAGCCATGAGCAGCCAGATCCGTCGGCCAGCCATGAGCAGCCAGATCCGCCAGCCAGCCATGAGCAGCCAGATCCGTCAGCCAGCCACGAGCAGCCAGATCCTTCAGCCTGCCATGAGCCGCCCAGCCAGGATCCGCCAGGAGCCGTCCAGCCAGGATCCGCCAGAGCCAGCCAGCCAGGATCCGCCATTGAGTCCGGTGCTGTCCCTTAGCCCGGTGCTGCCCCTTATCCTGGTGCTGCCCCTTAGTCCGGTACTGCCCCTTAGTCCGGTGCTGCCTTAGTCGGTGCTGCCCGTTAATCCGGTGCCGCCCCTTAATCCAGTGGGGTTTAGTTGGGGGGTGGTCATATGGAGGAGGCTACGGAAGCGGATAGTGACTAAGGTGGGGTGGGGACCACGACCAGGGCCAGAGCCGCCACCGTGGACAGACGCCCACCCAGACCCTCCCATAGAGTGTATGCTGGTGCGCCCGGAGTTCGCACCTTTAGGGGGGGGTACTGTGACACTCTGGCTCCGGGACTTTTATATTTGAGCCAGGGTGTATTTGTTTTGTTGGGGTTTGGTTTGGTTATGTTGGGTTTTGGGTGTATTTCTTGTTTGCAGTTCTGTGGGGTTCTTTTCTAGGTTTGTATAATGACTCCCAATCGGAGGTAACGAGTGTCAGCTGTCGGCTCGTTATCGCTGATTGGGAGCCATATTTATTCTGATTGTTTTCCTGTGGGAATTGTGGGTTTTTGTTCCGTTTCGGTCAGTGTACCGTGGACTTCATTGAGTCGTCTTTTGTTTTGTAGTTCGATAACGTTTAATTAATAAAGTCATGTTTCTTGGACACGCTGCGCCTTGGTCATACTTAGACGACATAGACGACCGTGACAAGCTGTGTGAATACTTTCTGAAGGCACTGTATCTATACTTTTAATCTATTATATAAAATATCCCACTGCTGCGTGATGTCTTGATAAATATATTCATCCTATAAATATATTGATATTTTGAAGGTATTTCATAATTTAGATGCATGGTGTTATAACTCTGTCTATTAAAAGTTGTAAAGCATTTCACCATGTACTTCGCAGCACATTGTTGTGAAGATTCACTTATTTTCCACCCACAACCACATCTCCAATACTCTTCACTGGTGAGAAAGAGATTTTTAAAAATCTGTAGTCAGTGATAATTATGTGTGATTAAGAGTCAAAATAAAAAGCCCTTTAATGAAAATGAATTAGTCCTTTGAGTTATCGTCGACGAAAGACTGATAAGGGGGAGATGGGGGCTCAAATTGTTAATTAATCTTGGAGATGAGCGATGCTTGCTGGGTCAGCATTCCCATTTCAATTTCATCAATAGTGTGCCTCCCATATTTTACAAGGTGATCCATTCATTAAGTTGGAGAAAGAGCGACCGGGCCTTCTAAAGGTAAGTACCTTCTTCAAAAGGAGGCAGGAGACTTGTATTAAGAGGCAGGGAAGATAAACATAAAACTTCTTCTTTGGATGTTTTAATTGTGTGAGAGGGAAAATGAGAGGCAACATGTTTGTGAGTGGTAGGGTCTTCTCAATGGTGCTCTGAGAGGTTTGTCAGATAGTACTACACCACATGTGTTGTACGTTTGGTATGTATGTATGCAACCTGTAACATTTGTGGGGATGGGGAATAGCATTCAATGGTATCCTTCTTTCCATAACACAGGGGTGGTCTACCCTCCTCCTGGATGCAGGCTTTTGCGCCACACCCTTGCCATTGCTTGTTACAAGTATTTGTCAGACATATTGTCAGCGACTTTGTCTACATTGTGCAACATCGAAACCACATTATTTCCATATGTTTGCAACAAACACGAATCTCGATACTCTCGTCTTGCCCTCTGCTCTCCTTTTGACTGACTAATGGCTTATTGAGTAATAGATCAACTTCTAACGAGTCGGCAGCAGAATTCCAAATAGGGGCTGAAATGAGTCTGAATGGCACACTTAAACATGCACTGTGACTCGACATTCAGGACACTGCAATTAAAAATGCAATATCTCGTCTTCTCTTCCAATAATTCTCTGGGTGGAGGTGGATGACTCTAGGTTGTGTCCTTGTGAAGAGGAAAAAGAGGGAAAACGCCTTAGTTTTAAGTTTCAAGTTTTAATGCCATATGCACAAGTACAGTGAAATGCATTTCTTGCAAGCTCTAAACCCAACAATGCAGAAATCAATATCAATGTAGTACTAAAAATAACATAAGGTAGAACAAAAATAAGAGAAGTAAGCTATGTACAAGGTCAGTACCATATTTACAATATGCAGGGATTCTGGAGTGATAGAGGTAGAAATGTATAGGGTAAGGTGACTAGGCATCAGGATATATGATAAACAGATGATTGTACGTGATGATTGTACGTGAGTTTGATTGTGTAGAGTCAGTATGAATGTGTGTGCATGTTATGCGTGTGTAAGCAAATTAAGTGTGTGTGTGTGTGTGTGTCTGTGCGTCTGCGTGTGTGTGTTGGAGTTTCAGTGTGTGTGAGAGTGTAGAGTCCTGTGAGAGTGCATAGAGAAACACTTAAATAAAATACAAGGGTCAACTCAGATAGTCAGTGTAGCAATTTTGGCTATTTATCAGTATGCTTTGGTATTGGGTTTCTAATGGGTAAGAACTAACACCTGCACCATACAGGTTGGAAAATAGATGGGAGGAGATTTTCGATGTAATGATTCCATGGCACGTGGTTTATGAACTGATGTACAAAATGACGCAGGATTCAAAACTTAGAATTTTTCAATTTAAATTATTATTGAAAATTCTTGCAACCAAAATAATGTTATATATACAGTATTTACACAAAAATAGATTGGTATTTGGTATTTTTTGTATTTTATTAGGATCCCCATTAGCTGTTGCAAAAGCAGCAGTTACTCTTCCTGGGGTCCACACAAAACATGAAACATTACATAATACAGAAAATTAATAGACAAGAACAGCTCAAGGACAGAACTACATAAAAAAATATTTTAAAGGCACATGTAGCCTAAATAGCAATACATACACACAAACTATCTAGGTAAAATAGGGGTGAGGCGTTGTGCCGTGAGGTGTTGCTTTATCTGTTTTTTGAAACATTGGTTTGCTGTTTATTTGAGCAATATGAGATGGAACTGAGTTCCATGCAATAATGGCTCTATATAATACTGTACGCTTTCTTGAATTGGGGATTGGAAATTATGCAGACAATGACACTTTAAAAAATATATATATATACTGTATATATATATAAAAAAATAAAATTAATTATTGGCTAATGTTTTTGACAGTCTTAAATGTCACAGTGACTACATATAACCCTAATATGTATAAAATACATTGAATTACAAAATCCCTGTAGGGTTCTGTACTAGCCATGCATAATTAGAGATCAAGTGACTGAACCAATACTTTTTCTCCAAATGTCTTGCATTACCAACATTTCCTGTAGCGTATGTCCTGCATCAATTGGAGAGATAAACATAAGTAACTGAGAGAAAACGGCACAGAAGACCTACTGAGAGATGCTGTGTTTGTTGATTTTCAACCACTGGTTGTCCAAATCTGAACATGGAATATAATTATTGGCATGGGTACACTCAATATGGCCGCCGGCCAATCCATCACAGAACATTGACTTGTAGTTCTAGTACAGTGGGGAAAAAAAGTATTTAGTCAGCCACCAATTGTGCAAGTTCTCCCACTTAAAAAGATGAGAGAGGAAAGAAAATCCAGAAAACCACATTGTAGGATTCTTTATGAATTTATTTGCAAATTATGGTGGAAAATAAGTATTTGGTCACCTACAAACAAGCAAGATTTCTGGCTCTCACAGACCTGTAACTTCTTCTTTAAGAGGCTCCTCTGTCCTGCACTCGTTACCTGTATTAATGGCACCTGTTTGAACTTGTTATCAGTATAAAAGACACCTGTCCACAACCTCAAACAGTCACACTCCAAACTCCACTATGGCCAAGACCAAAGAGCTGTCAAAGGACACCAGAAACAAAATTGTAGACCTGCACCAGGCTGGGAAGACTGAATCTGCAATAGGTAAGCAGCTTGGTTTGAAGAAATCAACTGTGGGAGCAATTATTAGGAAATGGAAGACATACAAGACCACTGATAATCTCCCTCGATCTGGGGCTCCACGCAAGATCTCACCCGTGGGGTCAAAATGATAACAAGAACGGTGAGCAAAAATCCCAGAACCACACGGGGGGACCTAGTGAATGACCTGCAGAGAGCTAGGACCAAAGTAACAAAGCCTACCATCAGTAACACACTACGCCGCCAGGGACTCAAATCCTGCAGTGCCAGACATGTCCCCCTGCTTAAGCCAGTACATGTCCAGGCAGAGGTGGGACAAAGTCATTGTTATGCAAGTCACAAGTAAGTCTCAAGTCTTTGCCCTCGAGTCCCGAGTCAAGTCGAGTCAAAGATGAGGCAAGTCCCAAGTCGAGTCAAAAGTCAAAGCCATCAAGTCTCAAGTCGAGTCCAAAGTCCTACATTTTAGTTTCGAGTCATTTCAAGTCCTCTTAGCAAGCCTTTGCAAGTCATTACAAGTCCTCGTAGCAAGTCTTCTCGAGTCATAAGGCGCAAGTCCAAGTCAAGTCACGAGTCATTGATGTTAAAGTCCAAGTCGAGTTGCAAGTCTTTGTACATTTTGTCGAGTCGAGTGTGAAGTCATCAAATTCATGACTCGAGTCTGACTCGAGTCCAAGTCACATGACTCGAGTCCACACCTCTGTGTCCAGGCCCGTCTGAAGTTTGCTAGAGTGCATTTGGATGATCCAGAAGAGGATTGGGAGAATGTCATATGGTCAGATGAAACCAAAATATAACTTTTTGGTAAAAACTCAACTCGTCGTGTTTGGAGGACAAAGAATGCTGAGTTGCATCCAAAGAACACCATACCTACTGTGAAGCATGGGGGTGGAAACATCATGCTTTGGGGCTGTTTTTCTGCAAAGGGACCAGGACGACTGATCCGTGTAAAGGAAAGAATGAATGGGGCCATGTATCGTGAGATTTTGAGTGAAAACCTCCTTCCATCACCAAGGGCATTGAAGATGAAACGTGGCTGGGTCTTTCAGCATGACAATGATCCCAAACACACCGCCCGGGCAACAAAGGAGTGGCTTCGTAAGAAGCATTTCAAGGTCCTGGAGTGGCCTAGCCAGTCTCCAGATCTCAACCCCATAGAAAATATTTGGAGGGAGTTGAAAGTCCGTGTTGCCCAGCGACAGCCCCAAAACATCACTGCTCTAAAGGAGATCTGCATGGAGGAATGGGCCAAAATACCAGCAACAGTGTGTGAAAACCTTGTGAAGACTTACAGAAAACGTTTGACCTGTGTCATTGCCAACAAAGGGTATATAACAAAGTATTGAGAAACTTTTGTTATTGGCCAAATACTTATTTTCCACCATAATTTCCAAATAAATTCATTAAAATTCCTACAATGTGATTTTCTGAATTTTTTTTCTCATTTTGTCTGTCATAGTTGACGTGTACCTATGATGAAAATTACAGGCCTCTCTTATCTTTTTAAGTGGGAGAACTTGCACAATTGGTGGCTGACTAAATACTTTTTTCCCCACTGTAATTATATTTCTATGGATGTGATTTCACAAGCTGGGCCAGACATGGCTGCCCCATGTGGGGCTTTGACACTGCAGCTGTGGAGAGTGACAGTTGGCAGTGTCAGTGGAATGCCGGTTTCCCGCTTAGAAGCCGTTTGATTAGAGAAACAACTGATGCTTTCGTTCCAGCAGGGGCCTTTGTTGGTACAACACTGTCATTGGGTTTTCACTTCTACCATTTATGACCTTCGACTCCATCTTTGTCTTGTTTATTTCAGAGAATATGTTATTGGGTGCTGCCAAATGTGTGTTTTGGTTTGTAACGTCATGAATTACTGTATTTAGCAGGTTGTTGACAAGGGATGTTCTGACATACTGTAAGAGCTGGAGTACAGTGTGTGTTCACAGATGAGACATTGTCATCCCATAGGTATGGTACTCAGGCTGAACTACCTGGTGACAAAGTACCATAAAGGTACTAAACCCTTACTTTACTAGGTAAGTTAATATACAAGCAAAGCTAGAGGTACAAGTCAGAATCTGAATTCTAAGATTTTGTTCATTCAAGTCATCTTCCCATCCATATAGATAGACCAGGGGTTCAGGACTCATTCCTGTTAGGATGTACTTAATAAGGGACCAAGCTGTAACCCCCTACATGAGGCAGCACAACCACCCATAGTGGTTTTTCCCTGTCTGCAACCTCCATGTCCCTGAGTCATCTCACCACGCTGCCCCAGCCTCTTCCCTGTTCACACCTGCTGGGCACCGGGTGTAAAACTGGGGAAAGGGCGAGGTCAGGGGACATAGCCTAAAGCTGTCAACAAACACAACAAGCATGGAGTGCTGACCACCTTGAGTGTAACAGAGAGAAAAGGGAGGACAGGTGAGAGGGATGAGGAAGGCCTTTTGTAGAGGCAGCAGACTACAATGTTCCCTTTCTATTCTCTTTCCTTCAAGATTGGTGCTAATACCTTTCAGAAAGTAGTTGTTTACTGAAAATAAACAATTGAATTGGCATTAAATTATCTTTAAATGCAAATCATCTAACTAAAGTTGAATTATGTGGGGGATTATAAATATTGTGATCGTGTTTAGTATTTACATCTAAAATGGCATTACATTTCACAAATTAAATGATGTGTTACTCAACACAAATAATCTAATTTGAAGAGAAATGTGTGTGGTGAGACATCTAAGAGCAACATGTCATGCAGTATATATCCTGTAATAGACTGTGGGTTTCATCAAGGTCTTTTAGTTATTTCCATTGAGCTTTCCATACATCAACATCATGTGTCTGTATTCAGTATATGCCAGTATAAAGGTCAACAACCCCGACGACAACGTGATTAAGAGGAGTAGGAGGGTTCGTGTCTACAGCCATGAAATCAGAGTAATTACTTTGGCTATCAAATTCAAACATTAGAACAGTTTATGTTTTTAAACGGAGACTCAAAATCCATGATTTCCCCTGGGTTGGGCCACGGACTCTGATCACAGAGCTCAAGGTTAAGGAAAAAGGAAGAAAAATAAGAAAAACAAAAGGCCTTATAAAAATCACCTTTTAGCTTGATAATACTGTTTGCTGTACACATCCGTGAAACCTAATAAATGATGAATGCTAATTATGCAATAATACAACAAAAAAGGGAGTCTGGGTGTGTGCTGTTGTTGTGAGAATGGGTTTACTTTGAGATGACCTCGTTGAGTTCTCTCTTTGATTCTCAAGCCCTTGATGCATATTGGAGAGTATGGATATTAGCTACACAGTAAATATCTGAAGTAATTGCATTATTTACAAGGGAATAGTTGCTCTCATAATGCAAATTAAAAGTACTGTAACAGTGTTACAAAGTAAAAACCAGTCACCACAAGTAGTCATACAGGTCACACCACAACCGTTTTTAATCGGATATATGTGCTATTGTAAACAACATACACAACTTTCACACAAATACAACCCTGGTAGTCACACATATAGAACATTTTGTTTTGTACAGTATTAATCTAAACAAAAAATTGTGAGCGCCAAGGAAAGTAGCCTGGAGTGGAGTAAAACTCTGCCCCCTCCCTTTGGAAGGTACAGAGCATTTCAAAGGAGATTAATAGGACGGTTATAAATGTCCTGTGGAGGACCCATAAGCTCATTTCAGCAACAATCTATTTGGTCAGTGTCAGTTGGAAATATTCAATTCAGCTGTCTGGCCCTACTGATGATCCAGTTATGATTAAGACAACAACCGTATACCGTGATTACTTCAACACTCAAGATTTTTAGAACTGTAAAAAGTGTTAAGATTTTTCTTACGAGTTAAAACTTTCGGTATGCAGATTAATCATTTCAGAATGATTGAGTTATCATCTTTGGACTGTGACCAGAAATGGTCTTGTGTTTGACCTTAGTCACCCTAAGCTATCTCGATTCATTTTACAGCATATCAACTACAGTACAAGAGAAGTAACACTGAATGCCTCACTAATACATCTTCTTAAAGCAACAGCAATGCACTTACATGTCTCTTGTGAAAATACCTCCACTTATACACTTTGATTGATTTGTCTCTCTCAACTGTCGTGGTTGCCGGATCCAAGACTAATGATCTGAAATTGTTCAGGTTTGGGTATTCTGGCCAATCAGAAATAAATAAAGTTTTTAGAGCGATACATACATTCCAATTCAAGGACCTACTACTAGTGCTAATCAAATACTCCAGTAATGTCATTGGAAAAGTCCTTAATGTTTCAGCAAAACCTCTTAAACTGGTTATGGACATTAACGGAATAATTAAGATATAGAAAATCCAACAAAAATTGCAGATTGCAAGAGCTAACTATAAACAATAGCATGATGAGTAGAAGCATGGCAAGCTGAGAAGCCTGTCACTGTCAGAGTCTGTTGTACAATCCTCACATCTGCCTTACTCCACTAATGTGGGTAGTAAAGTTCATTTTGCACATTCTTAATTGCAAGATAAATAATTGTACTCCCAACCTTATGTAAAAATAGCACTTGTAGAAGGTAATTGTGGATGACGTGTTGCCATAACCTTGGAAACCCCTAACTTTGGATCACTCATCAATCTATCTTCCCATCACATTTAACTATCAATGAAATGGGTAGCAATTCTGTGGCAGTAAATACAGCTCAGTAATTGGGCACCGTTTTGTCACCTCATGCATAAACATGCATCTTTACTCTTGTGTTGCATCTTTAATTCCTCGTCTGGTACCTCGTCATAAATGGTTCAAAGAGAGATTTATCATTTCGCCTCCTGTCAGATGAGGAATATATTAGAAGTGGAGCCTCCATGGAGGATCAGCTTCATGATAAATGCCATATTTATAATACCCAGGGAAAGCTGATGACAGCTGATAATTTATAATAATAATAATATGCCATTTAGCAGATGCTTTTATCCAAAGCGACTTACAGTCATGCGTGCATACATTTTTACATATGGGTGGTCCCGGGGATCGAAGCCACTACCCTGGCGTTACAAGCGCCATGCTCTAGCAATTGAGATACAGAGGACCAATGTCTGTCCCAATGCTGACTCCTGGTTGGGGCGAGTGATGGATGTTTACAAAATCCATCAGGGGGAATGTAGTGATTGTCGATGAGTAATGTGCAAAATACTACGGAGATGAGTGGGGATTTATTGTTTAGGTGCTTTAGTCTGCTCCCTACAGGTGGCTTACAGTGACTAAAGAGAGGGGCCAGAAAATTGCAGAGTCATCGAGGGTTACTTCAGTCCATGGATCTGGGGACCCAGGGGTACGTATTTTTGTTCTTGCCCATCACTAACACCTAGTTCAACTACTCCGATTGTCATCAAGCCCTCATTGTTAACACTAACAGAGCCCCAAGGGGTCAAACGTCATAATTTCAAGGACTTTGTTAAGCAGCTAGTTACAATTCTTTTTTAAATTAACATGATTTTTAAAATAATCAGTCTTTTGTATACTAGTGGTGCATGGCTAAGCTAAAAATGTTGACTCAATAGTAAACTTTGTGATAAAAATACCAAATTTCACAAAGATGTAGTTGTATGTACCCTGAAAAGATATAGATATGGAGCCACGGCAGATTTGGCCCCTGGAGGGGCGTGGCAGCTACTATAACAAAAAAAAAATACAAAAATGTAAATACATATTTAGCACCGGTGCCCATATCGCCTATATTGGTGGCCATCTTAGTTACTACCGGATATGTCAGATTAGCTCAATAGTCAATTTCTCAGCGTCTGCGTATCACAGAAACACAACACTTTGAATGAGTAACAGACAAATATTCAGAACAAGTGGCTATGGATGAAGTTGATCAAAATATATGTTATAAAAATATAAAAACCTGTATTTAGAAAAATCTAATTTGACTATAAATGTATGATTTTTATTTTTTCTATGCTTATTTTGGAGAATTTAAACCATTTACTTCTGTTACAAAAGGTTAAAAAAAGTAGTACTGCTTGACAGATTGTTTCTTAGGGGTAAATATGTTGTCGCCTTTAGGGTTAACTTTAACTTCAATCAATTAAATATCGCTGACATTTCTTCTGAAGAAGGTGCCACCATTTTGTTATTGATGCTAGACTGAGCGGAAAAACCTCAGCGGTTTATAACCTTTACTATGTGCTAGATAAATCTATTTTATTAGACTTTCTGTCACAACAGTGGCAGTACACATCATTGACCCCTGTGTTCTTGGCAGCAGGTCAGTTGCCCTTTAAAAGGGCCTTTAAATCTGACTTTAAGTGCGGATCTTAAAGAGACCAATATGGTAGCGGATACCTTTTCCAATTGTTGTTCATCATATGAAAATGATGGACTGTTTTGTTGCCCCATTCAATCTATGTTTTTTATTTTTATTTACTTGACACCAAATTCTCTTTTGGCATTCAGAACTTTCTGTACACATTTTTCATTTAAAGTAAACGGAAAGCTGAGCAGGGTATCTTTTTAAAATCAGGCATAAGGGTTCCATGCATAGGATGCAAACATGGTAACCTTGTTCATCCATCCCAAGGCTGTGGCATAAAACTTTGAATTACCTTTCCTTTAAACCTTTGGACTGAATAACCCCACAACATAAATACAAAACAGTCTAAGAGTAGTCTCATGGGCTCTGTGTATAGTTAACTTATTATTTGGTATTCATTTTCTATGGTGAACATAGTTGACATTTACAATGGCATAATAAATTACCAGCGGCGTGAATCACATCAGAGCGTAATGAATACTGTGAGTCACATCCCAAGCCTGATAATGCTGAGGTTTATGGCTAGAACTAATACAGTACAAGCTACATTATTTTAGCTCAAATTGACAGGTGTAATACAAGGGTGTGTGTGTGTGCTTGTGTGTTTGTGTGTGTGTGCGTGTGTGTGTGTGTTTGTGTGTGTAGGGTGTGTGTGTGTGCTTATGTGAGTCCACACATGTATTTGTGTCTGTATGTGTGTATGTGTTTGCCTGTGTGCTAATTGTGTGTGTATCTATTAGAGGTGCATTTGTTTCCATTTCTAAGAACTGCATTTAATCCTCTGTGGTGTTGCTGTGATAGCTAAAATAAGGTTGAGTTCAGAATAGCTTTCCTTTTTTCTGCTGATGTGGAACAGGTCTTTGCTGGCTTACCTCCTACAACATTAATTAATAGTCTAGTCTATGATTGATGACCTCAGCTTTAGCTACCTCGGTCCCATTCATCACCAGCAGTGTAGGAGGATGGGACTCAAAATATTTCATTAATTTTATTCACTCCCTTCCTCTGTGACATGAACGGAGCCAGAGTGGCTTTATGTGCCACAGCTTTGTGAGGTAGTCACAAAAACACTTGTTGATGCTCTTGTTGATTTGATCGAGTCGGGCTTGTTCGTAAACATACTATTGTTGTCCTATAGAGGTCTTGTATACATTAACGCCAATGAATCTTGTGCTGTCATATTGTTTCTGCTATGAATGATGTAGAATTAATGTATCTGCTGCAATACAATTGTTTTGGCTCACAGAGGATTGCAGGGACAGATTTATCATGTTATACACACGTTGCAATAGGTATAATACAAGTGTTTACTGATGATTAATAATAGCTACATAATCAAATCATACAAAGTCGTGATATTACTGTAATTATTAAATTGTGTGGATTGGCAGTTCAGTATATACCAACCTGGACTCAGGGGTAGACGTAACATAGAAAATGTAAAACTGTCTCCCTCCATTTTGTATGATATGTTACATTTCATATGGTATGTATTAATTTCTGGATGTCCATCATCCATTTTGTATTACATGTTACAAATTCCAATTTGTATGATATGTTATGAATTCCAATTTGTTGTTGCTAATGTTAGCTACATGGCTAGGTGGCTAATGTTAAGCTAGGGGTGAGGGTTAAGGTTAGGGTTACGGTTAGTGTTAGGAGTTAGGTTAATGGGTTAAGGTTAGGATTAGGAGAAGGGTTAGCGAGTTGTTGTAAAGATTCGAATTAGCCAAAATGTCTGCGATGACATTCAAACACGTAACCTTTGGGTTGCTAGACATTTGCATTATACGTCTACCCGTCCACCCTGACCAACCACCCTCCTTCTGTTTAATGTACCCATGCCGAACGTAACATATCATACTAATTTGAGTGTTCCGGATTTACCTTTACTATGTTACATCTAGTCTATGAGACCAGGCTGTATATACAGACCACTAGGGAGGTAGGTAGCCCAGCGACCTTTAGCCGAAAGGTGGCCAGTTCAATTCCCGGGCAGGGCGCTGGAAAAAGGGTGGAATTGATCTGGCAACTGGAGGACATTACCCTACCGTTGGGCCCTTGAGCAAGGCCCTTTAACCCCACTATATGCTCTCCTTCCAGGGGCAGTGCAGCTTGACCCTGTGCTCATCTGAACTGTATGTGTGATGTGTGCTGTCTGGGGGTGGAGTGTTGAGAATGGAGCAGAAGATTTCCATTGTTCGCTATAAAATATGGACAATAAAGTTTTTTGTATTGTAGTGCTTATTTATTAATAGTTTCTTGGCTCCGCAAGTCTATGTGAGAAACTGTCCCCTGTAGCTCAGTTGGTAGAGCATGGCACTTGCAACGCCAGGGTTGTGGGTTAGTTTCCCACGGGGTGCCAGTATGAAAATGTATGCACTCACTAACTCAAACGACCACCCCTCATCACTGTCAAACGCTCCCTAAAACACTTTAGCGAGCAGGCCTTCCTAATTGACCTGGCCCAGGTATCCTGGATGGATATCGATCTCATTCCGTCAGTAGAGGATGCCTGGTTGTTCTTTAAAAGTGCTTTCCTCTCAATCTTAAATAAACATGCCCCATTCAAAAAATTCAGAACTAAGAACAGATATAGCCCCTGGTTCTCCTCAGACTTGACTGCCCTTGACCAGCACAAAAACATCCAGTGGTATACTGCATTAGCATCTAATAACTTTTCAGGAAAGTTAGGAACCAATATAAACAAGCTGTTAGGAAAGCAAAGGCTAGCTTTTTCAAACAGAAATGTGCATCCTGTAGCACTAACTCCAAAAAGTTTTGGGACACTGTAACGTCCATGGAGAATAAGAGCATCTCCTCCCAGCTGCCCACTGCACTGAGGCTAGGAAACACTATAACCACTGATAAATCTACAATCATTGAGAATTTCAACAAGCATTTTGCTACGGCTGGCCATGCTTTCCACCTGGCTACCACTACCCCGGTCACCAGCTCTGCACCCTCTGCTGCAACTTGCCCATGCCCCCCCCGCTTCTCCTTCACACAAATTCAGACAGCTGATGTTCTGAAAGAGCTGCAAAATCTGGACCACTACAAATCCTCTGGGCTAGACAATCTGGACCCTTTCTTTCTAAAATTATCCGCAGAAATTGTCGCAACCCCTATTACTAGCCTGTTCAACCTCTCTTTCGTAACATCTGAGATCCCCAGAGATTGGAAAGCTGCAGCGGTCATCCCACTCATCAAAGGGGGTGACACTCTAGATCCAAACTGTTACAGACCTATATCCATCCTGCCCTGCCTTTCGAACGTTTTTGAAAGCCAAGTTAACAAACAGATGACAGACCATTTCAAATCACACCGTACCTTCTCCGCTATGCAATCCGGTTTCCGAGCTGGTCATGGGTGCACCTCAGCCACGCTCAAGGTCCTAAACAATATTATAACCGCGATCGATAATAGACAGTACTGTGCAGCCGTCTTCATCGACCTGGCCAAGGCTTTCGACTCTGTCAACTACCGCATTCTTATTGGCAGACTAAATAGCCTTGGTTTTTCAAATGACTGCCTCGCCTGGTTCACCAACTACTTCTCAGATAGAGTTCAATGTGTCAAATCGAAGGGCCTGTTGTCTGGACCTATGGCAGTCTCTATGGGGGTGCCACAGGGTTCAATTCTTGGGCCGACTCTTTTCTCTGTGTATACAGTGGGGAAAAAAAGTATTTAGTCAGCCACCAATTGTGCAAGTTCTCCCACTTAAAAATATGAGAGAGGCCTGTAATTTTCATCATAGGTACACGTCAACTATGACAGACAAAATTAGAATTTTTTTCTCCAGAAAATCACATTGTAGGATTTTTAATGAATTTATTTGCAAATTATGGTGGAAAATAAGTATTTGGTCAATAACAAAAGTTTCTCAATACTTTGTTATATACCCTTTGGTGGCAATGACACAGGTCAAACGTTTTCTGTAAGTCTTCACAAGGTTTTCACACACTGTTGCTGGTATTTTGGCCCATTCCTCCATGCAGATCTCCTCTAGAGCAGTGATGTTTTGGGGCTGTCGCTGGGCAACACAGACTTTCAACTCCCTCCAAAGATTTTCTATGGGGTTGAGATCTGGAGACTGGCTAGGCCACTCCAGGACCTTGAAATGCTTCTTACGAAGCCACTCCTTCGTTGCCCGGGGGTGTGTTTGGGATCATTGTCATGCTGAAAGACCCAGCCACGTTTAATCTTCAATGCCCTTGCTGATGGAAGGAGGTTTTCACTCAAAATCTCACGATACATGGCCCCATTCATTCTTTCCTTTACACGGATCAGTCGTCCTGGTCCCTTTGCAGAAAAACAGCCCCAAAGCATGATGTTTCCACCCCCATGCTTCACAGTAGGTATGGTGTTCTTTGGATGCAACTCAGCATTCTTTGTCCTCCAAACACGACGAGTTGAGTTTTTACCAAAAAGTTATATTTTGGTTTCATCTGACCATATGACATTCTCCCAATCCTCTTCTGGATCATCCAAATGCACTCTAGCAAACTTCAGACGGGCCTGGACATGTACTGGTTTAAGCAGGGGGACACGTCTGGCACTGCAGGATTTGAGTCCATGGCGGCGTAGTGTGTTACTGATGGTAGGCTTTGTTACTTTGGTCCCAGCTCTCTGCAGGTCATTCACTAGGTCCCCCCCGTGTGGTTCTGGGATTTTTGCTCACCGTTCTTGTGATCATTTTGACCCCACGGGGTGAGATCTTGCGTGGAGCCCCAGATCGAGGGAGATTATCAGTGGTCTTGTATGTCTTCCATTTCCTAATAATTGCTCCCACAGTTGATTTCTTCAAACCAAGCTGCTTACCTATTGCAGATTCAGTCTTCCCAGCCTGGTGCAGGTCTACAATTTTGTTTCTGGTGTCCTTTGACAGCTCTTTGGTCTTGGCCATAGTGGAGTTTGGAGTGTGACTGTTTGAGGTTGTGGACAGGTGTCTTTTATACTGATAACAAGTTCAAACAGGTGCCATTAATACAGGTAACGAGTGGAGGACAGAGGAGCCTCTTAAAGAAGAAGTTACAGGCCTGTGAGAGCCAGAAATCTTGCTTGTTTGTAGGTGACCAAATACTTATTTTCCACCATAATTTGCAAATAAATTCATTAAAAATTCTACAATGTGATTTTCTGGAGAGAAAAAAATCTCAATTTGTCTGTCATAGTTGACGTGTACCTATGATGAAAATTACAGGCCTCTCTCATCTTTTTAAGTGGGAGAACGTGCACAATTGGTGGCTGACTAAATACTATTTTTCCCCACTGTATCAATGATGTCTCTCTTGATGCTGGTGATTCTCAGATCCACCTCTACGCAGTCGACACCATTTTGTATACATAAGGCCCTTCATTGGACACTGTGTTAACAAACCTCCAAACGAGCTTCAATGCCATACAACACTCCTTCCGTAGCCTCCAACTGCTCTTAAACACAAGTAAAACGAAATGCATGCTCTTCAATCGAACGCTGCTGGCACCCGCCCACCCGACTAGAATCACTACTCTCGACAGGTCTGACCTACAAATACCTAGGTGTCTGGTTAGACTGTAAACTCTCCTTCCAGACTCACATTAAGCATCTCCAATCCAAAGTTAACTCTAGAATCTCACTGGTCATCCCCAAAGCCAACACCTTTCCTTCCAGTTCTCTGCTGCCAATGTCTGGAACGAGCTGCAAAAATCTCTGAAGCTGGAGACTCTTATCTCCTTCATTAACTTTAAGCATCACTTGTCAGAGCACCTTACCGATCAATGCACCTGTACACAGCCCATCTGAAATTAGCCCACCCAACTACCTCATCCCCATATTGTTATTTATTTTGCTCATTTGCACCCCAGTATCTCTATTTGCACATAATCTCTTGCACATCTATCATTCCAGTGTTAATACTAATTGTAATTATTTTGCACTATGGCCTATTTATTGCCTTACCTCCATAACTTGCTACATTTGCACACACTGTATATATATTTTCTGTTGTATTTTTGACTTTATGTTTTGTTTTACCCCATATGTAACTCTGTGTTGTTGTTTTTATCGCACTGCTTTGCTTTATCTTGGCCAGGTCGCAGTTGTAAATGAGAACTTGTTCTCAACTGGCTTACCTGGTTAAATAAAGGTGAAATAAATAAAAAAAATAAAAAAAAGAGCTTCTGCTAAAACGTAAATTTTAATGGTGTTAAGTTTCGAAATGCCATCTGCCACCAATCTCTGAGAATAGAATCACCATAGTGATGGATTCTGTTCAAAAAGACCCCCTACCAGCTCAGTGTCACTTACTCAAATGCTTGATTGACACGCTGTCATTCACGTTTGGCATACTGTAAACTCTAGGGCTCCGCATGAGATAAAGGTTTGGATCATATTTATTTGAGAACAAAAAAACGGTTATAATTATGAATTCCCAAAGAAACTACTTAATCCAGTCTGTTATTCAGTATTCCAACAGGCAATCTGGATTTCTTTGTAGCCAAAATACTGCTTGTGAGAGTCTACAGTCCAATGTAAATTACTAATACATGTTCTCCTTTGCTCATCTCTTCTGTTTTCTATACTGACTTTGATGTTTAGACTGGTGAAACAAAGTTGGCGAAAACTCCTCCTGACTGTCCAATTGAAGTCAATGAGGATTTAAAACATTCAATGTTTACTTCACGATTCCACTACTTTCAGATCTGGAGATTTAGGAATAGCTAAAAAGAGAGAAATGCAGCTATTTAAGAGTGACAGTCCAATGGGGTTCAAGGTGGATTTAAAATGTTGTTTACCCCCTGATTCCACTCCCTCAGACCTGTCCACTTAGGAAAAGCTAAAAAGGGAAATGCAATGAGATGCAGCTATTTAAGAGTATTGGGGCGTAGATGATCTAGTTCAATGATAACAAGGGTGACCTCTATAGCAAAATGAAGTTAGGCCTTTTAATTATAGAGTTTGGATGACACAGCTAATGATTATCGGTTAGCGCTGCCAATGTGATATAGATTGAGTTAGCCCCAGAGCCACAGGGCGATAATGCATTTGTCTGATGCCTGTGTAGACGTGGAGTGGGCTAGCGGCCACCTCGGTAGCAACGGAGGGAACTGAAAAACACATACATCTGATACAATTAACATGCAAAGATGTATGTCACTGCAGACAATATTGTCTTGGCTTCTGTGGATGTCGGTTGTTGATGTGAATCAGCTGTGTGATAAAACTAGAAGAAATTGATGATGTTGGTATGGTTTGGAATTAGTAAAAAATATGAACTAAACTCCAAGACATGAAAGCTGACTTCATTGTGTGGTTCATGTTGTTTTCCAGTGACAACAAAACAATAAACCTAATTAAACTTGAAACTAGAATATTGTAGCGAACAGGGGGGCAGGGAAGTGAACTTTGGTCGCTGCCATGAATGGCAAACACATCGCGCCAATAGGGTTAACCCACTTGGTGGGAATTGTAATGTGGCTCATATAGCGAGAATCGCTACAATATGTTAGATGACATGTATTTTTATTATTTGCATTAAATTAATTTAATAATGCTTACAAATAAGTTATGGAATGATTTTAAATCATCTTTGAGAAAGCTTTCTATGACGGAATTGACAGAAGCACCTTATTTTTGAGCTGTGCAAACCAAGACCTGTTGACTTTAACCTCTTTCAGTCAGAGTTTTGACTGCTTGTGCAGAATATTCATCTGACGTTCCTTCTCTGGTTGTCAAAACAATATCCATAACTGTTCTCTAACCTTTGCTCTCTGGCAGCTCATCCAACACACATTGTTACTTGCAAAATAATAGTGTTAAAAGACAGAAGGTATTTTATCTTTGAGATGTGACCTGGCTTGGCACTGCTCTATTTTGTAGGTAAACTATTTTTCACTCAGGTGTTTCAAATTTCCCCAAGAGAAGAGAAATCCTTGCAATATCATCTATCTGTTTATCACAGCAACAGTCTGTTTCTATTGGTGAAATTACACAAATTGATATTGGATATTGGATACTTCAATCTATTTGGGAGTGTATGCTCAAAGTAAAACTTATGATGAGGCCAGTGGCGGTCGGTGCCATTTAAGATGAGGGAGGATGATTTTTATTTTATTATGAGCATGGCCTTATTTCTGGAGGACGTCGTCCAGAAGTTGTCATAATTACTGTGTAAGTCTATGGAAGGGGGAGAGAACCATGATACTCCTAGGTTTTGTATTGAAGTCAATGTACCAAGAGGAGGACAGAAGCTAGCTGTCCTCCTGCTACACCATGGTGCTACCCTACAAAGTGCTGCTGAGGCTACTGCAGACCTTCATTGAAAAGCAGTGTGTTTTAATAAATTATTTGTTGACGTGAATATATTTAGTATAGTTTTATCTAAAAAGACAACTTTTTCCACTATTTAGATTTTTAAGAACTTCATGGAAGAGGATGGTCCTCCCCTTCCTCCTCTGAGGAGCCTCCACTGGATGAGACATATTAATTGATAGTAATTACCTATTTGAAAGCACTGTAGAAAACTGTTTCGGGCAATTTGGTCTACTGCTACGCAAATTAGATTTTCCTTTTAATGAATGAGGAAGCTAAAACGACTGCAGATTAGCTGGCCAAACCTCTTTGTACATCCCACTGCCAAATGAATAAGTAAGGTGCCTGACGCTAGCTATAACAATTCCTTTATAGAGTGTAAGAAAATGTGTTCCTTTCTAAAGGCCTTGGCTAGCTAGCTACAACAATTCCCTTCTTACACTCAGAACACGTGTACCATTCTAAATGAGACACTGCCAAAAGCATGACTTGAAAGTGGCTAACGCTATCTATAACAATTCCCTTATAAAGTCTTTAAAAATGTGTACCATTCAACATTTCTAAATTAAACACTGTGTAGCTTTCGAAAGGAGTAAACACAGTATGTTTCCATGTTCAAAGGGAAAGTCTATGCAGCTAAATGATCATGAGGCAGTGAGTCTTTAATGGTGGTACAGCGATGGATGATACAACCTAGCTGAGCCTACGATTGTACATGGAATTATGTGGGATTTTACCCAGAACAAAAGACTCCCCACCAAAGCAGGTTTGATGTGCGATGTGATAGACTACACAGGAACCTCAGCCAATTAGGCTTCCTCTTTCTCCTCTCTGACCTTCCGTCTTCTGTGTCAATTAACACATCTCCATCTCCCTTCATGTGCCTTACTGGGGCCTTAATTGGAACTTGGCTATGGGAGAAAACGCCTGGTCCATTATTTCTCTCTACGCTGGAAGAAGAGATGACACCTCCTTGATTTCACATCTTTCATCAGATTAGGTGTCAATCATTTACGGTAGTTTCTGCTCCAGCAGTGCCTACCGCCGCCTCCTTTACCGTGGTTGGAGTCGGCCAATGCAATGCGGTCTCCCTCCATCTCCACACCTGTGGTGGTAATGCGATATCCGAGGAAGGAGATTGACTACTGGAAAAACTCACACTTCTCTGCCATGGCATAAAGATAATTTTCTAGCAGTCGGACCAGTACTTTAGGAACCAGGGACACATGCTCGGCACGCGTAGCGGAATAGACCAGGATGTCATCGATGTAGACCACCACACCACGACCAAGCATGTCCCGAAACACCTCGTTCAAACCGTAGGGCATCACCAGGTATTCATAATGCCCCGAGGTTGTGCTGAATGCTGTTTTCCATTCATCCCCTTCCCGAATACGCACCAGGTTGTAGGCACTACTGAGGTCTAATTTGGTGAAAAAACAGGCCCCATGCATTGACTCAATCTCTGAAGGAATGAGGGGAAGATGATAACTAAATCGTACCGTCACATTATTCAGTGGTCGATAATCAATGCGCGGGTGTAAACCGCCATCTTTCTTCTTCACAAAGAAGAAACTCGAGGAGGCAGGTGAAGTACCCCTGGCGCAGGGACTCGGTGACGTACATTTCCATAGCCTCCGTTTCAGCCTGCGACAGGGGATACTCATGACTCCTGGTAGGTACAGTGTCTACCCAAAGGTTTATCGCGCAATCCCCCTCCCGATGAGGTGGTAATTTAGTCGCTTGCGTCTTGGAAAATGCGAGCGCCAGATTATGGTATTCGGGGGGAATGTGCACGGTGGGGGTACCGTCCGGACTTTCCACCATGGTCGCACCAACGGAAACACCTAGACACCTACCCGGACACTCACGCGACCACCCTGTAAGAACCCTCTGCGGCCATGAGAAATTGGGGTTGTGAAGGGCTAACCACGGGATACCTAATACTACAGGGTAAGCAGGAGACTCAATAATCATAAAGGTGATCTTCTCAACATGTGTGTCCTGCATAATCATGGTGACTGGTACAGTAACTTCCGTAACCAACCCGGACCCTAATGGTCAACTATCTAGTGCTCTGATGGGGAGTGGAATGGTTAGGGGAACCAATGAAATGCCTTGACGGTGTGCAAATGCCCTGTCCATAAAATTCCCAGCTGCGCCTGAATCGACTAGCGCCTTACACTGGGAACCTACCAAGTGATCTGGAAAGGAGATAGATAAAGTACAGTGCGCTGCAAAGGGCTCTGAACACGTTTGGGTGTTCGTACCTGGGGTGATGCGTGAGTACCCTGCCTACCGCCTCCAGACCCAAAAGAACGTTGACTGCGACGTGAGGTGGATTGTCCCTTCGTGCCACCAGAGTGGCACTGTCGCTGTCCTCCTGCGCTCTCTCGACCGGCGGCTCCCCCCAGCTCCATCTGCTCGGGGTCGGAGTCGTCCAGAGTGGGAACTGGCAGACCCCTACCAGGACGTCCTCTGGCTGCTAGCAGATTGTCCAGCCGGATGGCCATGTCCACCAGTTGGGAGAACGATAGCATGGCATCCCGGCAGGCAAGCTCCCGTCAGACGTCCTCCCTTAGGTTGCACCGGAAATGGTCTACCAGGGCCCGCTCATTCCACCCGGACCCCGCTGCCAGCGTCCGGAACTCCAGCGCGTAGTCCTGAGCGGTCCTCGTCCCCTGCCTTAGATGAACCAGTCGTTCGCCCGCCTGAGGGTCCCGAAAGAGGCGAGCAAACTCCCCGTAGTTCTCCAACGTGGTACCTCCCTCGTTCCATACCGCGTTGGCCCACTCCAGGGCTCTCCCACAAAGGCAGGAAACGAGGACGGATACCTTCTCCCGCTCCCGGGGCTCCGGCCTGATGCTGGAGAAATACAACTCCAGTTGGAGTAGGAATCCCTTACATCTCGCTGCAGTCCCGTCAAACGCCGGTGGCCGGGATATCTGGATCCCTCCAGGGGCTGGGGTGTAGGTGGCTGGATCCGGTTGACTAGCTGGTCTCGATAGATCGGATCCTCTCCTCTCTAGGCGTTCCACCACCTGAAGAACCCGATCCATCGCTTCCCCCAAGCTGGCCAACATCGAGGAATGCTCCTGGACCCTTGCCACAACACCAGGCATGCGGTCTTCTCCTGCTGACTCCATATCAGATCAGGTGAGTGATTCTGTGACGAGGTGTGAAATAAGGAGTCAGGCGCAGGAGGTAAAATACCGAAGTCCAGAGTTTTTTTCTATTTGCATATATCAAACGCCCCAAGCATCAAACGACACTGTACAAGGGAAAACATCCACCTTGGCAAATAACACAGTGAAATGTAGCTCAACCGAGCTACACGCTCTCACAACAAAAACAATCACTCACAAAGACAAGGGGAACAGAGGGAACACGTATACACATACTAATTAGGGGAATGAGCACCAGGTGTGTGTGATTGACAAGACATGACAAGTGGAGTGATGAGAATGGGATCGGCAGTAGCTAGTACTCCGGTGACGACGAACGCCGAAGCCTGCCCGAACCAGGAGGGGGGGCAGCCTCGGCGAAAGTCGTGACAGTCAGCAGATATTTGGGGTGTACAGTATGTTATAATGGTCTATTGCCAGCTACTTGGACTATATGTTCAGGTTAATGGTAGACATGATTCTGCATTCTGAATGTTAGGGTGTTAATTGAGGACCTAGTAACTGAGGACAGTAACTGTTTTTCATAAATTGTGTGTTTTGTATTGATTGCTGCTTTGTTTTACATTGTATTGGTTGTTGTATTGCTGTAATCAGGGCACCCTTGGGAATGAGACCATGGTCTCAATGGTTTTTCCCTGAATAAATAAAGAATAATACAAAATAAAATAAAAGTTAGTGTCTATCAATGGTTTTAATTTAAATTATTATATTTTTCAGTACTGCTGCCTGTGACACAAAAGACATTGAAACGATGGTTACTCATAATGACATGCATTGGTGCCGGGTGGTAAAGACGTACAACGCCTTTATCTAGTTCAGTCTCTGATGTCTGTGATGGACCCTGTATCACCAACCATCAATACCCTCAACGACAGATGAGGGAATGGGGAAGAATAATGATACATATCTAAAAGAGGTCACATTTGTAGCACAATGTTGCCATTATACTGCTCAGCGTTTGACTCACAGAGGGAAAGATAATTACTCTAGGCTGCACGGTGCAAGGACATGTGCAAATAGCCTGTTAGTCGGCGCTCCGGTGGCAGCATGTCGTCTTGCTTTCGTTCACTGTCACTAGCTAATGCAAATAAGGCTGGAGACATTGGAAGTTATCACCCCTTCTCGGAGTTAGAGCAAATAGCTCATGTCCAATCACTGAAGACACCGGAAGAATACCTTTAGAAAGTGAGAGACAGATGGGAAGAGACTGAAAGTGTGTGATGGATAAAGAGGGCAAAGGAAGTGAGGGGGCAAAGAAGGGACACACACAGAGAGAGAGAGAGAGAGAGAGAGAGAGAGAGAGAGGGGGGGAGGAGAGAGAGATATACTTTAAACTCTTGAACACCAGAATGTGAAACACACTTAATAAATGTTGACATTGTAAAAAAAAAAACTGTATTAAGCCAATGAGTCCCACCATAATGCAGATGCGTTTCGGATTTGAGCTACAGATTTCTGGGATGTACCATTGGATTAATTTCCAAAAACAACCCTATATGTGTCCAGGCTACGTTGTGTGTGTACTCATGTGTGGATGTACACATTAAAAATGCTATCTAATTGGGGCGGGGAAACCCCTAAATTGTAGCTATTGCTGAGTCAACATGTAGATTTGTGTCTATGTCTGGAACGAATTTGATATGTTCTCTGAACTTTTGATGAGAGTCATACTGTAACTGATTGCCCCAGTTTGGTTAGCATATGACTTTCTACCTTGCTGTCCATTGCAGGCTACTGTTTATGGGTAAGACCCATATTAAAGTACAGATGTAGGATCTTAATAAGAGCCAGTTTGCTACAGCAGGAAAATAATCCTGCAGCAAAAGGAAATGTTAATTATTATGTGGATTATAATTAATGGACATTTTTGTAGGGGTTGATGCATTTTTTGCAAGGGAAAATCTAATCTGAAATTTCAAACCTCAAAATTCACTACAAGTTTAAAATTTCCTGCATTATCGGAAAGTTATCCTGCAACAGGGTTATTAAATTAAGATCCTACATCTGTATTAGCCAAAGTATAGGTCAGAAAACATACAGTACTGTATTGCATCCATTCTGAAATATATTCTTTATAGATAGTCAGCAAACCTGGGTTCAAATACTATTTGAAATCAAATAGCTGGGTTTGATTGAGCTTGTCTGGTGCAGTGGAACTATTAGAGTAGTAGCAAAAGTCTAAACCCCACCCATCTTGCACTCCTGGCAGGCTAAAGCAAACAATACGTAATTGAAAGCTTTCAAATAGTACTTGAACCCAGGTCTGACAGTCAGTAGCAGCAAAGGGCCAATGACAAAGCACTAGACTGGGACCACGTGAGAGAGCGCGAGAGAGAGAGACAGAGAAAGAGACAGAGAGAGACAGAGAGTGACAGAGACAGAGACAGAGATAGAGACAGAGATAGAGACAGAGACAGAGACAGAGACAGAGACAGAGACAGAGACAGAGACAGAGGCAGTCCCTGTTGACGTTTGTCCTGCTTGATATTCAAGCTTATGCAGTCGGCCTAACAGCATGGATGTTGAGCATGGATGGGCCTGGACTGCGGCCTACTCAGACGCGGTCCGCTCACTGAAGAGCCAGCTCACCACAGCCCCAGTCTTGGCTCACTTTGACCCCGTCTGCCCCACCATTGTCACATGTGACGCCTCAGCTGGAGCACTAGGAGCTGTCCTCTCACAGCTGCAGAATGGCATTGAGAGGCCCGTCGCCTTGCCTCAAGGGCCCTGAGCCCCACAGAACAACGGTACTCTGTGGGCGAACGAGAAGCACTGGCCTGTGTCTGGGCGTGCGAAAGGTGGCACCTCTACCTATATGGCCGGCTGTTCACACTCCGAACCGACCACCAGTCCCTCACGACGCTTCTGTCGGCATCAGGAACTGGCCACAAGCCACTTCGGCTGCACAGATGGGCAGACCGCCTCAGACAGTATGACTATCAGCTGAAGTTCACTTCGGGAGGGATAACGTGGTGGCAGACCTCCTCTCACGCTCCTTTGACGCTCCTACTCCGATCATCTTGCCAGACGACTTTCGCCAGGGTGAAGCACAAACTTTCTTCCTGGGAAGAAGTCTGTGTCTCTCGAGGGTTTTGCACTGTGGTACCGAGTGGCCTGCGTGCGCGTGTTCTATCCATGGCACACGAAGGTCACTTGGGCATAGTGAAGGTCAAACAGCAATGTCGAGACCTTATGTGGTGGCCAGGCATCGACCACGACATTGAAGCTCTGGTCAGGGATTGTGCTGCATGCCTCCTCAGTGGGAAAACAGGACAGTCCGCCCCACCCCCCCTGCAGCCTCTCGCATGGCCGTCCCTCCCCTGGGAGCACATCCAGCTGGACATCTGTGGCGAGATCCATGGACATGCTATCCCTCACCATCAACGCTTCCTGGTGGTGGCGTATGACCTCCACTCTAAGTGGCCAGAAGTGATTCCTGTCGGAACTGTCACAGCACAGGCCATTGTGGACATCCTAGACAGCCTGTTCACAAGTTGGGGCCTACCACTCACCCTCACCACGGACAATGGGCCCCAGCTAACCTCTGTCGAGTTCTCCTCATATCTCAGCAACAAGGGAATCAAACACATCCGCACGGCCTACTACAACCCACAATCTAAAGGAGGGGTGGAACACTTACACCAAGCGCTGAAGAATGGCATCAGAGCGCACCTGGTCCAGGGGTGCACGTTCCAAACAGCTTTGAATCAAACGCTAATGCACTACAGAGCAAGCAAACACACAACAACACAGGTCTCCCCAACCTCTCTCATGCTAGGTTGTGAGATGGAACTGCCACTGGACAGACTCAGAACACAGAGAGTAGCAGAACCAGCGATTAGGTGCACCCAAGAAAGCACGCAGTGACCAGGCACCAAAGAGCAATGAAACAGCGTTCCAACAAGGCACACAGGGTGAAGAAGTCGATCATCCAAGTGTCAGACTGGGTCCGAGCCCAACGGCCGCAGCGGTGCAACAAAATGGCCTCATTCTGGTCGGACCCCTTGCAGGTCAGTTGAGAACTGGGGCCCGCCACCTTCATGCTGAGCAATGTATCACGCTGGCACGCCAGCAGCCTCAGAAAAGTCCCTGCCCCTCAAGGAATACAAATGCCCACAAAACGGATATACAGGCCAGAGACGCCACCTGATGGACCTCCTACACTACTACCACCCGAGCCACAGCCTCTGTGGGCTCCCCAAGGGCCAGAGCCACAAGCAGTGGCGGTTGAAGAAAGGCCTATGCGGGCACAAACTCGCCCTGCTCATCTGGGGATCTACTTAACCTCTTTTCATTCATAGGCTCCGTTAGGTGTCTTAGTCAACCTCCAGGTTAATGGACTGAACCGGCTAGTTTGGAGAGTCGCTGATTACCTCTTCCATTTAAGGGTTAATTTTTATTTCTTACAGGTATCACTCTAGGTTCTTGCCCTACGGACATTTGTATATATGGTACCAGTCCACAAGCTGCACGTTGTTGTACTGTAGATTGTTATGGTTAAGACAGTGTGCTGCTTTACGGATGAATGGGTTGTCAGAATGAGTGCCACATGTCATTAAACAAGAGAGTGATGTACAATGTGAAACTGTGCAGATGTGGGTTTTTCGACAGCTAAGCTAGATATAACACTTTTATAAACACATTACATGCAATTCTGATACACTTTATATAACTGGAGACATAAGCAATATATTTTTTAATGAGTCACAAATTAGTAGCCTACTATGCTGAAACTGACAAACAGATCAGTAAAAACGACCCTGTCTTGAATGCAATCATCTAATCTAGGCCTCGAAAAGGAGAGACACAAATTGTACAATATGATCACCATCTAGCCAGGAGGAGGAAATTATTGACCCCCAAAAAACGTTCAAGTGGTGCTGATCTAAAGATAAAGACTGAATATGCCCGCACTCACCAGGGATATTGCCTGCGGGCACTCACCGAGAATATGGCCGATGTCCTCCTCTGGTGCCAATAAGATAGGCTACTGTTTGCTCAATTGGGAGTTTAGAAATTTGATAACTAGAGACAGATTTTAGTATTTTCTTTGTCTTCTCTTTTCACCAATAGCCATTTGCTTTCTAAACTATATTTTTCCTATAATTGTATTTTGAAATATTGTGATAGGGCTATTTAACTGCTTTTCACTGAGAACTGTAACTCAACAATCAGCTATTTGGCATGCTGCCCAAATTGCACGCTTAAAACAATCCGCAGTTCATTTTTAAAAGAAGCTAATGATCCTCTGTGGCCAAATCATGCTTGCTGGTGTGGTATTTTGAATGATTTTATTTCTTACTGGATAGGCACCAGTAATTATATACAGTGGCGGTTCTAGACACATTTTACTAGGGGGGCCAAGGAGGGGCCAGTGTTTAATCAGGGGGGCACACATAAAAAAACTGGCAACACATGATATTCAAAGATGATAAACTTTATTTTACTTTAAAATCATATGACATTTATTATAACACGTATTTTGTACAAGAGTGCAGATGCAAGAGAGATAGTGCCATAAAAATGAAAAAATAAATAAATAAATAAAAATTAAAAAGTACAGGGTACAAATACAGGGTTCATATTCAATGTGAACAAAACTCCAGGATACAACAAAGGGTACAACAATGTGCCATTTCCTATTTATGGAAGCCCCACTACTGTGGACAGTTGATTCCACATTTTGTTTTAAGAAAGAAAACTTTCTGAGTGATTTATAAACAAAACACACTACCCTGTATCCATTTAGGTAAAATAAACCAAATCAGAAAAGAAATTCAATTCAAAGAGGCTTTACTAGCATGACCATATTGACATACAGTATTGCTAAAGCACATAAACAGGGAAACGTGTTACACATTAACATCCAGTAGTCCAATAGGATGCAGACAATAAACATTAAGTTAACATTCGTTTAAAAGCAACAATCATGTCAACACAATGTAGCAATATGAACAACACTGATGGATATCAGCAACAACATGAAAACAAGAATATTACAGGTGTCGTGTGTGTGTGTGTGTGTGTGTGTCTGTGTCTTTGTGTACTTCACTGTCAGTTGATGAGCAGGTGTACAAAAAAAGGCTTTACAACATATATGGGCAAGTCCATTTAGGACAGCACATTTCCACCATAGTTCACATTAGGAAAAAATGACAGCATGAATGCTCACTAAACAAACATATACTACATATACCTTTTTATACACATTTTTTTTCAGTAATTTTTTAAGAGTGAAAGGGAAGTAAGCAATCGCTCATCATAGGATCATACATATTTCAGTTACAATATTAGTTACAATAGTAGTGTTAGTTAGATCATAATCATAATTTATATAGCATAAAACATAAAATAAAAAAAACTCAGGGGAAGCTTATCTTCCCCTATATAGTCTATTGGACGCAACGCTTATGCCGACATCAACAACACAACATGACTGTGGTTGGTCCTCTGTAGCTCAATTGGTAGAGCATGGCGTTTGTAACGCCAGGGTAGTGGGTTCGATCCCCGGGACCACCCATACGTAAAAATGTATGCACATATGACTGTAAGTCGCTTTGGCTGAAAGCGTCTGCTAAATGGCATATTATAATATTATTATTATGACATCAATGTGAAAGTAACCGGTGCATAAAACAGCTGGCTGCGAGGCTTATGAGGCAGAGTTCAAATGCCGACATCAAATTCAAAGAAATAGGCGCCTTGCCTAAACGACTGACTGGCAAAGCAAACTGTATGGCATTGTCTCTGCTCTCTGAAAGAAAGACGCACAGGCTTGTAGCTTCTCTCAGAGCGATGATATGCATGGTCCTAAAGCCAACCAGACGGTACACTAAACAGCAGTGGCATTTTAAAAGGGAATGAAAGAAAAGTATTACTTTTTTGTAGCCTACTTTTACATTTTTGGTCTTGATCTAAGATTGGCGTGCCCAACTGACGCCCCTGCTTGCACTTAACTCTGTGTTGCTGGTTTATGATCTCCGCTCATTCCCAGCTAAATGCCAAGGCGAAGATAATTTGCTCATTGTGCTACACCTGGAGGAATTACAGCTGGAAACCGGTACGCGCGCGCCTGCTGGTCCGAGCCAGGCGGCCAAAACTCTGGAACAGGTCCGGCTGGAGTACTAACCAAGTACTGGAGTACTAAGCAACACCCAACAGGCAGGTGTTTCTGAGGATGAGCCGAGGTTCACTGATTATGGAGTTATTGCAGAAGTCGCTCTGGAAGATTCAACTGGGTGTAGTGAAAACGTGAGAGCGAAGCGGTCCCGAACCCCCCATGTTTAGCGAAAGCCTGAAGACCGGTGGCCCAGGTTAGGAAGGAGATACCTCGGATGAGAGAAGAAGTCCTGATCCGTTACTGGACAGAAAGACCGGGCAGATTCGACTTCAAGTGGAACACGGACGAGAGGAGAGGGACTTCCAGAGGAGATAATCCCAAACTAACCAGCACTACTTTTGCCTTGGCCGGTTACTCCGCGCACAGCCATGCAGTGGTTTACTGTTCAGTACAAAACCGCAGCGTAAGTGATGTTTATTCACCAAATGCGTGTGGTTTTATAAATAAAGCGTTGTTTATTAAGATTAAAGCACTACGTTTCGTCAAGCACTGTAATGGCTTATCATACCATGCTATCCAAACTGTGTTGCACACGGAAAACTCGCCAGTTTTAGCAAGTTCTTTGTCCACTGGAACACGTGCATTGGTTCAGTTGGGCACAGCAGGGCACATACCCCAAATACTGGGTTTCAGCACCTCCAGAATAGGGCATTCGGAGACAGGTTGGACTGGCATTGCTATTGCGCACCAAGACATGCTTGCTTGCTGCAGAATCCGTGCCTGTGCCATATGGATAGCAGCATTGCTTCACATGGCGGTTGAAAAACACTCACTATATGTTGCGCATAGGCTACAGCCTACTCTGACAGGTGAATTCCACTATTAGTTGAAGTTTATTTATATGTTAAGAAAACGACTGAAATAAATCATAATCCTTAACTTGTCTTATGTTTTGCAAAATATATGCTTGTTAATAGGCTATCATATATACTTCCCTTCAGATCCGAGATCATTCATCCAATTTAATTGACTGGGCAGAGTTGTAAATGTTTTGGATGGGGCTATAAATTCTTTGAAATCTTTACTTGTAATGACATTTCCTTGAGAAGGAAAGCCTATGTGTTCATCTGAATTTCTGTACAAAAGCTATAGATTAGGCCGAGTTTAATTATTCGATTCTATGCCTATGAACTATGTGGACATTGTATGAGAGTATCATTAGGCTTCCTAAAAGCAGAATCTGCAGTGGGGTATTATTGTAGGGATACAGAGCCTGAGACAATGGTATCTAATAAAATCAGAGACAATGTCATCATCTAGTGAAGGATCTAGACTTAACAGTTCGCTGGTAGTAAATATCAGTATGTCAAAATAGCAGGAAAATCCGCCGGCCCTGGCAGAATCTATAGCAATGTTTTGATCTTGATGTTTTTTTCTTCATGATGCAACACGTTGTTTTCGCTTTGTTCTTCATACATCCAGTGGGGAAGATCTAAATGTGTTTTTGCATAAGATGCATAACTTTCCTAGCAAAACATCCACAGCACTAATAACACTGTTCTAAATATTCCTTCTTAGGCCTATATTATCAACATCTGATGGTCAAGAGTGCAATTACATTGATTGTCAGGCTATGAGGCTGTAATAGCATGCTTACACATTCACACAGAAGCATTGTTATGTCATATCTGATTTTGGCCCATAAATGTTGCATGTTGTTCTGCCACCAAAATCTGTCAGTCTACATAAGGGCATTCATAAGTGATGCATTCTACAACCTCTCTCATCCTCTGTGAGTGAAGACAGCTTGTACTTTAACTGAGGTCACTATGGATCATGTTGGTCATGTTGATGCTAGGACATGTCCTTGTTCTGGCTAATACTTCAGGCTGCTAATACATTAATGGCTGTTTTGACACAGATGAATCATCTTCCAGTAGCAGACAGAACATTTCATCCCAATTTTATTCTGAATACTGAAATGATACTGAAATGATTTCATCCCCCCAAAATGGGATAGAGGCCTTCATTTGAAACAGAATAACGAGGCAAAATTAATCAAAGTAATTTCCACAACCATGCTAACTCAGAGCAGAGAAAGCCACTGGGCTCTTTTTATCATTCTTACATGTTTAATTTGTTGTTGTGGCTGCCTCTTTTTGCTTGATTTCATTTGGATGAAGGAGGAAAAAAACGAATCCCACAGTTTCAGTCCTCTGTCTGAAATTATTATGAAATGCTGCATGAACTTGTTTTTTAACCCATTTGGGGGAAATGTGTCTGTCTCTGTGTGTGTGTGTATGCGCTCACGTGCCTGTAAGACAGGGTTACTGGGTGTAATGTCTACCTCAGTCTTCCTGCCTGCCTCCATTTCCCCTTAGCTGTAAATCTTTAATAATTATCTTGAAGATGGAAACTGGCATCCATTTTGAAATATTTTCTTATTGCCAGGCGAGGGGGACTGACTGCCTACTCAAGCATGTTTTCTCCAGTTCTCTCACACTAGTACTGGACTACTTTATCTTCATAGGGCTTTAGATCCTGATTGTATGGGTGATGAATTAAGCCCTCAAGGACGGACTGATGGAGCCTGAAGTAACTCTAACTTAACCACAGCAGTTTGGGTTGGTGTGTGTGTGTGTGTGTGTGTGTGGTGGGGGTACTCTGGCCTCACCCATCCATTCACTCACTTGTCGTTGTGCCACCACTGCTTTTCCCTCCTTTTCTCTTTTATTCCCTACCTCTCCCAGAATGCCCTGCTCTGCTTGTGCTGCCTGAGCTGTGCTGTGGTGTGTTTTGCCACTATTCCCTCTAGGATGACCTGGGTAGTAGTGGTGTTATGTTCCCCAAGGCAGGTTGTGTCCTCTGAGGCATGTAGACAAGGCTAATGTGGTCTCTTCTCTGTCTGTCTGTCTGTCTGTCTGTCTGTCTGTCTGTCTGTCTGTCTGTCTGTCTGTCTGTCTGTCTGTCTGTCTGTGTGCCTTAGCCCTGGGTGGATACTAGCCTAGACTCCCTATGGGAAGAGGGATGGGCTAAGTGTTGTCTCTCATTCTCAGTGGTGTTTATGAATATAATGGCAGGGTTCCTTCTTCCTGCCAGTTTGGATCCAAAATGGCTGCCATTACTGTGCCTCATGTTGATTGTTACTATCATAGAAGGCACTTTCCGAAGGGATTTTCATCCTTGATAATTTATTTCATCCATCGCTTTTTAAGTCGATGCTTCCAGCAATGCACTTCGTTGGTAGTCTTCCATACACAATTAGTAAGTAACTGTTCACTGATATATGTACGTCATAAGGCCTAGTTGCCATACCGTAGGCATACTGTATAGACCATAATTTAATAATTATTTTCAATAATTGCAGTACATTTAGTAGACTCAAGCACGTGTCTCCTCAACCTGAACAAAGGAAAATGCTGGTACACATGGATTCCTCCCTTCGAAATAAACTGAAATAAACTGAAATGAATTGAACTGAAATGAACTCAACTCAACTGAAAAAAATTTAACTAAACTGAAATCAATTGAACTGCACTGAAATTATCTTCCTTAGTCAACAACATCCACTCGTCTGGAAGAATATCGTTGTTCGGCAACCCCCTTACTGCACCCACCAACAGTGAGGAGAGGGTGGCGTAGTTGGTTGGCATAGCTTTGTGTTTACGAATGTGTTTTCCAAGCCAACTCCTAGTAGTGAAGCTTGGTGGCAAGACAGAGGTTTTGTCTTGACTTGCCCCCCAGAGCTAGCGTCTTGGCCGAGATTCCGGAAGGGGCACTTGGCCCAACCTTTTCAGGCTAGCGCCAAGTTGTGCATTTGTGTTTAGCATCTTGTTTAGTCGCTTTCTCAAGATCGACTACATGCATAACATTTATTATTCATTTTATGGACTTGTTTGAGATGGAATTACACCTAGGGCCCTCGTTTTACCTTAGTGAACTTTCCCTGGTCGGGACAGGTCATGAAACTCCTTGTCATAACTGCTCTCCAAGACATACCGATGAAGGTAGTTTAATGTAACTGCAGTTGGCTTATCAGTGTTTGATAGCCACACATTTACCCAGTATGCCTGCATTGATGCTACATTGACGCCTGCATTACAACACATTCAGGGTAAATTCCAATCACATGACATAGCACCTGCTGTTGGAACAGAGCAACATCTAAGACCACAAAAGTCACTAAAAGCCTTGAGACTCATGTGTCCTGCATGGCTTAGAGCTACCCATTGGATGAAAGATTTTGAAGGCAGTCAATCATCAAGCTAATGGTCTTATTATGTTTCCTGGACCATCGCCATGGTAGCGTACTAGAGGAGGTATTGGTGGAAGGATATGTTAAGACTGTTTTACTTGAGTATAATCATACGCTTGGCCACTGATCCCGTTCTGCAGTACAAGGGTGTCGACAGAGCACCGAGGCGCATGTCTGTGTGTGTGTGTGTGGCTTACGTGTGTGTGTGAGTGTGTGTGTGTGTTAGAGAGAGTGTCTGTGTGTGGGTGTTAATTACATTGATATAACAGAGTATTAAATTTGATTTGGTTTCATCTTCATTTTATTAAACCCCTTTTCCCACTGGGGGTATCTCAGGATAAAGCAGGGGCCGTCCATTACATTTTCTCTGGCTGTTTGGATGGTAATGGTTGGACTGGTGTAGTGTGATTTTGACAGTCTCTAGTTCTCTAACAGCTGATCTCAGAACAGTTTTGCATGGTACTGGTTGGACTGCAAGGTGCAGTGTAGTAGGTAGATCGAAGTAGGTGGTATTTGCAGCATGCTCCCGTGGGCATAGAGTCTTGACCTTTATTTCCTGCTTTTTGAGGCAAAGTGGGATACCTTGTAACGTCGATCTCTCTTGGCATTTCCTGAATGTTAGCACACTAGGCAGAACGCTATGAGTAAGTAATGATGTCAGAGAGGATGTTGAGGCAGGAGATCACCTACCTCTCTATCTCTTGTTCTCTCTCCCTCCCTCCCTCTTTCACTCGTTCGTCTCTCTATCTTGAACACACACACAAAATTCTCTCTTCTCTCTCTCTCTCTCTCTCTCTCTCTCTCTCTCTCTCTCTCTCACACACACACACGCAAACACTCTTTCCCTCCCCCTTCCTCTTTCTATCACTCTCTCCCTCTCTTGCTCACTCGGTCGGGGTGAATGGTGTCACGCTCGCTAGGGGTTGTCGTTGATGCAGACTAATAATGACACATTATACCCCAGGACACACACTCAATTAACACACTGTCTAATTAAAATGATCTAGCGGTTTATCTATGAAAAAGACTGTGAGTGGCCGTAAAACGGGTCCACGCCACATTAACTTTACTATCCCCTTCTCCTTCTCTTTTTATTCCCATTTAGATTTTAATGATAATAACCTGCTTAAACATCGGCCATTACCGAACATATTGTGTAAGCATCTTTCATTTAGTGGAGGGAAATAGATGCAGCTTGATGATAGGAGATTTGCTAACAGAGTCGGTCTGGGAAAGCAAGCAGTACGTGACTTTGAACTCCTGTCTCTCCACTGTATTTGCTAAAGGAATACTCTATTCCTCTCTCTCTCTCTCTCTCTCTCTCTCTCTCTCTCTCTCTCTCTCTCTCTCTCTCTCTCTCTCTCTCTCTCTCTCTCTCTCTCTCTCTCTCTCTCTCTCTCTCTCTCTCTCTCTCTCTCTATCTATCTCTGAGCTTGACTATCCTCATAACAGTAGCCTCTAAATAAATGATAGTCAAACAACTGCTGGCAACGTTCTTATCCGCTGCTTGATAGCTAGCCAACTACGGCTAACTTACAGTCACGTCAAAAAGCAGCCAGAATAACAGCAAAGTAGTTTCATTTGCATTGTTTAAGCTGCTTTCTAGTGACATTGTTGTTCAGAGGAGCTAGCCAACAACACAGCTAACACAATCACTTCAAACTGAAGCTGGAAGGACTGCAAACTAGCTGCACTTCGTTTAGTTTTACCTTTTTTCAAATGACATTTCTTTGTGTATATCCATAAAAATGATGCCAGCTGTCTGTCTCGTCCCAACTCACGAGACATTCATTACTATGGGAGATCGAATTTGAATATTGAAACAATGTTGCAAATCTGGAGAGACAGACAGCAAGGTTTATACAGATTTCCGCTGTTGAAAACTAAATGTTAGTCTAAAAGAAGTGTGAGATAATGTCTAGATGTTTTTTATAGTAGAGATCAAGTTTATAAATTGCCTGGCTGGGCTGATGAGACAGTGGATTGCGCAGTTAGATGGAACAGAGTAAATAGGTATTTTAACATCATAGATTTAGCCGGTGATAACTTGTGGAATAGACACCGGCTGGAATGCGGTTTTAACCAATCAGCATTCAGGATTAGACCCACCCATTGTATAATTTGTAATAACGCTTAAAGAGCAGTAAAGAGGAGCTTGGTCAAAAGTAGTGCACTATGTATAGGATAGGGTGCCATTTGGGACGCATTCAAGCAAGCCTTAATAAAGAGAGGAGGAATTAACCAGATATCCTGGTTTGTCTACGTCTGTGCCTTGAAGTTTCCTCAGTCCCCAGATTGATTATAAATAGCTACTACCACTGTTGCTATTGAGATGTAAGGCCGTAAGGGGGAAATTATGTTGCAACTTTGTTTTAATGAGGGAATGTGATATACTGTAAGTTGATTACACTGCAGAAGCATTACTTAACAATTGCCTAGTGATAAAACACACGTGCTAATGAACACACACGCACACACACACACACACACACACACACACACACACACACACACACACACACACACACACACACACACACACACACACACACACACACACACACAATCTACAATTAGATAATAAGCGCTTAGAAGTGACTCGGGGAATATGATTGGGAAGTCGAGGGAACTAAGGAAGAACCTTGGGGGTTGAATCTAGAAGTCACAGTGCCACCCTGTAGAAACGTATGAAGTGGTCTCACTTTAGCCATGTCAGCAGCTCTCTCTGACTCATTTCACTGACAAAGCAGTAACCTGCTACCAGCGCTCCTAATGTCCCACTATTTTACACCTAACATATAAATCTGAAGATGGATAAATCACCCTGTGGCCAAATAAAGATGTCCTCAATTTCCCTCTCCATCTCTCCCTGCTAATTAAAGTATGTAAAAGTTATTAGTTACACTCTCTCTCTCTCTCTCTCTCTCTCTCTCTCTCTCTCTCTCTCTCTCTCTCTCTCTCTCTCTCTCTCTCTCTCTCTCTCCTCCCCCTTTCTCCCTAGCCCTCTCTCTCTCTCTCTCTCTCCTCCCCCTTTCTCCCTAGCCCACTCTATCTCCTCTCTCTCTCTCTCTCTCTCTCTCTCTCTATCCATCTCTCTCTCTCTATCATCTATCTCTCTCTCTCTCTCTATCCATCTCTCTCTCTCTCTATCCATCTCTCTCTCTCTCTCTCTCTCTCTCTCTCTCTCTCTCTCTCTCTCTCTCTCTCTCTCTCTCTCTCTCTCTCTCTCTCTCTCTCTCTCTCTCTCTCTCTCGCTCTCTCTCTCGCTCTCTCTCTCTCTCTCGCTGTTCTTACTGTATTATAAAGCCTGAGTTCAGACAGGTTTGAGCCTGCAGTAACATTACCTGCAGTAATGTTGAGTAATGAATAGTGTGATGTCACGAGAGGCTGTGTCCTGGAGGGATGTTACATCCCCCTGAGGTGGCTGCAAACCCAGACAGCTATGGCTCCATCTGCTGGTATGGTCGGGAACTCCACCCCTCTATGGCCAATCTTCCCACGCAGCTGAAACCAATCAGGGGCTGCTAGGCTGGAGTTGTTTTGGAAGGGGAGAGACACAGTCTCCAAGCTGGGCTCTCTGGAGGACAAGAGTGCTGCACGTCCACTTCCATGAGGAATATAAGGATTTGGAGATACTTACCTTTGGGAAATACTCACCTTTGGATATATGCACCTGTGGAAATACGTGTGGGACATTTGGAAGGACGTTTTGCTGGGTTGGCCACTAGCTGCAACGTGGAAGACAGTAAGACTGGGGAAAAGTTATTTGAGCGAGGGAGAGTTATGATTTTGGATGTGGAAGAGACATCCCTGAACTGTTAACCCTTAAAGAGCCACAAGAGAACAGAATTTTGTTATATTTTCGTTAATTTCCCAAGACCTATAATAAAATCCTTGTTTTGTTTGAACCTTGTCTCCTTGCACTACTTGAGCAATCCCGCTGAAAGCTGTGTAGCCTCTCGTGACGTCACAGATGGTGGAGAACACGGGCACGCTCAAGCGTTAATAGTGCATGTCAGAGGAGGATACCGAAGGTTTGATCACCCAGTTTTCCAAGTTGGCCGTAGGCTCCCCGCCGACTGAAATGGAGGACATATTGAAAGCCCTTGTTGCTGGCCAGCAAGCCCAGATGCAAGCAAACGTGGCTCTCTTGGAGGAGCAAAAGAAAGCCAACCTTCTGAAGGCAGAGGAATTGCAGTTGCAGAGACAGAGGGTGGTCCAAAATACCCGCCCAATAAAGGCAAGTGACTTTATATCTAAGATGGGAGCTACCGATGACATTGAGGCATACCTGCATGCATTTGAGGCCACGGCCACTAGGGAAGCCTGGCCCAAGCAACAGTGGGTTGGTCTGTTAGCCCCCCTTTCTAACCGGGGAATCGCTGAATGCTGTCCGGGACCTGGGCCCTGACCAGGTTACTGACTATGATGCCCTGAAGTCTGAGATCCTCAGCAGATATGGACTCACAAAATTTGGTATGGCCCAGCGCTTTCACAGTTGGACCTTCCAACCAGACCAACCTCCTCGGGCGCAGATGCATGAACTTGTCCGAATCGCAAGGGAAATGGCTGGATCCGCAGAGGAATACAGCAGCGGCGGTGGTGGAGGCCGTTGTGGTGGATCGTTACCTACGCGCCCTGCCTTATGAGGCAAAACGGTTCATCAGTCAACAGGCCTTGACCACGGCTGATCTGACCGTGGAAGCTGTGGAAAAGTACCAGGCCACAGCGGAGATGCTGAATGCTTCCCGAAAAGACCCCAGGAGTGCGGCCCCACCACAAATGGGAAGGACCCGTCCAAAGGACCCCCAAGGTCTCGAACCCAGCCACGTCAGGACTTATCCCGGCTCCAGGGGGAGCCAGAAACCAGGCGGGTCCAAGAAGAGTACACCAGGAGGGGGAAACTCGACAGTGTTACCGGTGTGGGGGAGATGGGACATATCTCCTGGCAGTGTGGGAAACCAGCCGATGAACCTATGCCCACTGCGGAGTCCTCCAGCTCAGCACCCACACACCGGGTTGCCTCGCTCTTGGGAGTCGTAGATGGCGGCCCAGATCGACCCCCCACCTGCCCGGTAACTGTGAATCACCATGATGTGGAGGCCTTACTGGATTCTGGTAGCCGGGCCACCCTGGTGCGTAAGGATTTGGTGGGCCCAACGTGTCTGACCCGGGGAAAGTCCTCCCAGTTTCCTGTGTCCATGGGGACACCAGAGAATACCCCATTACTGAACTTACAATGACCAGCACACGGGGAACCATACACACGACGGCGGGGGGTGGTTGATTCCCTCCCCGTTCCTGTCCTAATTGGACGAGACTGCCCAGCCTTTTACCCGCTCTGGAGAGAGTCTCAGGAGAGGATAACCCGAGTACCTCGGAAACGGAGAGGCAAGACTCATCCTGGGAAGGCTCCGGTGCAATCCTCCGAGTTACTCACTCCCGCCCGGGCTCTGATAGGGATGGCAGGTGCCCAGACCGACACAGAGACGGAGCTACAGAATCTGGACAAAGAACTGTCTGGTCTGAAGGGGACCGCTGAGAGGTATCGTTTGTTAAAGCAACAGTTAGACATGAAGACAGAAGAGTTAGATATCCTCCAGGCTAAACTCCAACAGAGCTCCTTCCATAAGCAACAGGAGGAGCTGGAGAGGCTGCGCAGGACCATCGAGGAGTGTGAGGAGACCCTGCGCAGTAGTAAGGAGGTCCAGAAGAAGGCAGAGGAGAAGTACAAGGTGTTGGAGAACAAGATGAAGAATGCGGAGGCAGAGAGAGAGAAGGAACTGAAAGCTGCTCAACAGAAGCTAAACTCTGCTAAAACCAAGGCTGATGCGTTTCAGTAAGAAACTCAAGGAGAGACAACAGGAGGCTGAGTCCCTGGTCCTAGAGTTGGAGGAGTTGAAGAGAGAGCAGTCTGGCAAGCACCACGGCAATGCGGACGCCCTCTCCCGGCGTGATGCCTTCTTCGCTGCCTTTACCCGACGAGGACGTCGGTCCCGAGGAGGGGGATGTGATGTCACGAGAGGCTGTGTCCTGGAGGGACGTTACATCCCCCTGAGGTGGCTGCAAACCCAGACAGCTATGGCTCCATCTGCTGGTATGGTCGGGAACTCCACCCCTCTATGGCCAATCTTCCCACGCAGCTGAAACCAATCAGGGGCTGCTAGGCTGGAGTTGTTTTGGAAGGGGAGAGACACAGTCTCCAAGCTGGGCTCTCTGGAGGACAAGAGTGCTGCACGTCCACTTCCATGAGGAATATAAGGATTTGGAGATACTTACCTTTGGGAAATACTCACCTTTGGATATATGCACCTGTGGAAATACGTGTGGGACATTTGGAAGGACGTTTTGCTGGGTTGGCCACTAGCTGCAACGTGGAAGACAGTAAGACTGGGGAAAAGTTATTTGAGCGAGGGAGAGTTATGATTTTGGATGTGGAAGAGACATCCCTGAACTGTTAACCCTTAAAGAGCCACAAGAGAACAGAATTTTGTTATATTTTCGTTAATTTCCCAAGACCTATAATAAAATCCTTGTTTTGTTTGAACCTTGTCTCCTTGCACTACTTGAGCAATCCCGCTGAAAGCTGTGTAGCCTCTCGTGACGTCACAATAGTAACAAGTGTGCAACTAAATAAATACTTAACACGACACATTTCAGGTGTTTCAGCTACACACCACTTTTTGCTCCTCTGGCTGCGATGTCGACAACACAGCAACTTTCTGCAGTGTGGCCCATAGAGCTGAACACAGCACATAAACACAACCTGGCTATGGTTCTCTCTCTATCTATCTTGTTTTTTTAATTGTTGTTTATTTGGACACTTGAAAACTAGATGGTGCATCTCAAGAGATTTCATCCTGCAAAATGTCAAATAAATAAATACATATATATTTTTTCTCTCTCTCTCTCTCTCTCTCTCTCTCTCTCTCTCTCTCTCTCTCTCGCCATAGCTTTTATTGTTTCCTTCTCTTTATATCTCTACTATATCCATTTTATCACCCTCCCTTTGGAATGGTTGTAATACGCAGGAGGAACACTTGGGCAAACAGTCTGCTTTATTTCATTGTTGTCCTGTGTCCCTATGATCCTCTTGATACCTGTATAACTGTAAATAAGGAAATACTGAAGTCTGCAGGTATTGTCTCTAGCGACCACTTTAGGGCAGCACAAATAAAAGCCTCACAACATCTGTGGTCTGCCACCAAAGCCTCTCTGTTTCTTTTCCCTACTGGGGTATATCTAGCTAGCGGTAACAGTAGCACCTACCAACAGCTACAGTTGTCTGCTAGCGACCCAGGCTAAGGCTATTTTAAGCCTCAAACAACAGGGGTAACATACTTAAACTTAGTATGTTTCTGAATGCCTTTGTGTCCGTGTAACATTGTGTCACTTCAAATCCAAAGTGCTGGAGTACAGAGCCAAAACAAAAAAACATGTGTCACTGTCCAAATACATTTGTACCTCACTGTAGATGAACTCATTATGTCTCCAAATGTGAGACGACAGCTAGGGTCATAGTTTGTTCAGGGATTCACCTGCACTCTGTTTAACAGTGAATACATTATTGAAAGTAAGTCGGTTATATGAAACATATGAATTATGAATTCAGTGCCTCCAAGCAGGACTCAGGCAATATCAATTATCTGCAGTGGGATATACAGTGGGGAAAAAAAGTATTTAGTCAGCCACCAATTGTGCAAGTTGGTGGCTGTCATAGGTACACATCAACTATGACAGACAAATTGAGACATTTTTTCTCCAGAAAATCACATTGTAGGATTTTTAATGAATTTATTTGCAAATTATGGTGGAAAATAAGTCTTTGGTCACCTACAAACAAGCAAGATTTCTGGCTCTCACAGACCTGTAACTTCTTCTTTAAGAGGCTCCTTTGTCCTCCACTCGTTACCTGTATTAATGGCACCTGTTTGAACTTGTTATCAGTATAAAAGACACCTGTCCACAACCTCAAACAGTCACACTCCAAACTCCACTATGGCCAAGACCAAAGAGCTGTCAAAGGACACCAGAAACAAAATTGTAGACCTGCACCAGGCTGGGAAGACTGAATCTGCAATAGGTAAGCAGCTTGGTTTGAAGAAATCAACTGTGGGAGCAATTATTAGGAAATGGAAGACATACAAGACCACTGATAATCTCCCTCGATCTGGGGCTCCACGCAAGATCTCACCCCGTGGGGTCAAAATTATCACAAGAACGGTGAGCAAAAATCCCAGAACCACACGGGGGGACCTAGTGAATGACCTGCAGAGAGCTGGGACCAAAGTAACAAAGCCTACCATCAGTAACACACTACGCCACCAGGGACTCAAATCCTGCAGTGCCAGACGTGTCCCCCTGCTAGAGTGCATTTGGATGATCCAGAAGAGGATTGGGAGAATGTCATATGGTCAGATGAAACCAAAATATAACTTTTTGGTAAAAACACAACTCGTCGTGTTTGGAGGACAAAGAATGCTGAGTTGCATCCAAAGAACACCATACCTACTGTGAAGCATGGGGATGGAAACATCATGCTTTGGGGCTGTTTTTCTGCAAAGGGACCAGGACGACTGATCCGTGTAAAGGAAAGAATGAATGGGGCCATGTATCGTGAGATTTTGAGTGAAAACCTCCTTCCATCAGCAAGGGCATTGAAGATGAAATGTGGCTGGGTCTTTCAGCATGACAATGATCCCAAACACACCGCCCGTGCAACGAAGGAGTGGCTTCGTAAGAAGCATTTCAAGGTCCTGGAGTGGTCTAGCCAGTCTCCAGAACTCAACCCCATAGAAAATCTTTGGAGGGAATTGAAAGTCCGTGTTGCCCAGCGACAGCCCCAAAACATCACTGCTCTAGAGGAGATCTGCATGGAGGAATGGGCCAAAATACCAGCAACAGTGTGTGAAAACCTTGTGAAGACTTACAGAAAACGTTTGACCTGTGTCATTGCCAACAAAGGGTATATAAGAAAGTATTGAGAAACTTTTGTTATTGACAAAATACTTATTTTCCACCATAATTTGCAAATAAATTCATAAAAAAACCTACAATGTGATTTTCTGGAAAAAAAAATCTCATTTTGTCTGTCATAGTTGACGTGTACCTATGATGAAAATTACAGGCCTCTCTCATCTTTTTAAGTGGGAGAACTTGCACAATTGGTGGCTGACTAAATACTTTTGTTTTTTACAAAGAAAAATAAATATAAAATAAATAAAAAATATTGTAAAGTGGCTGTCCCACTGGCTATCATAAGGTGAATGCACCAATTTGTAAGTCGCTCTGGATAAGAGCGTCTGCTAAATGACGAAAATGTAAAATGTAAATGTAAATGTAAATGCTTCATGGAGAAGTGCAGAGCTGTTGTCAAGGAAGTGAGTTTGTGTTTATACAGGATGTACCGCCCCCACCTACCGTCAACCAATCATGTCAATGCGGAGCCATACAGAGCCCTCTGCATTGTTACAAAATGTGAGAGGCGCATGGCGATGTGGTACAGAGCTCGATTTGGCCTCAGCATGCCTCTGGAGGCTCCGCAATTGCGTCACACCCTCCATTTGGAGCCTCCTACCACATATTCGAATCAAGCATAAATTGGCTTTTAATCTAGGCCTCCGCAATGGATTAGTTCACTGAGATGGGCGTAAATATATATACAGTGGGGAGAACAAGTATTTGATACACTGCCAATTTTGCAGGTTTTCCTACTTACAAAGCATGTAGAGGTCTGTAATTTTTATCATAGGTACACTTCAAATGTGAGAGACGGAATCTAAAATAAAAATCCAGAAAATCACATTGTATGATTTTTAAGTAATTAATTTGCATTTTATTGCATGACATAAGTATTTGATACATCAGAAAAGCAGAACTTAATATTTGGTACAGAAACCTTTGTTTGCAATTACAGAGATCATACGTTTCCTGTAGGTCTTGACCAGGTTTGCACACACTGCAGCAGGGATTTTGGCCCACTCCTCCATACAGACCTTCTCCAGATTCTTCAGGTTTCAGGGCTGTCGCTGGTCAATACAGACTTTCAGCTCCCTCCAAAGATTTTCTATTGGGTTCAGGTCTGGAGACTGGCTAGGCCACTCCAGGACCTTGAGATGCTTCTTACGGAGCCACTCCTTAGTTGCCCTGGCTGTGTGTTTCGGGTCGTTGTCATGCTGGAAGACCCAGCCACGACCCACCTTCAATGCTCTTACTGAGGGAAGGAGGTTGTTGGCCAAGATCTCGCGATACATGGCCCCATCCATCCTCCCCTCAATACGGTGCTGTCGTCCTGTCCCCTTTGCAGAAAAGCATCCCCAAAGAATGATGTTTCCACCTCCATGCTTCACGGTTGGGATGGTGTTCTTGGGGTTGTACTCATCCTTCTTCTTCCTCCAAACACGGCAAGTGGAGTTTAGACCAAAAAGTTCTATTTTTCCAGAGCCACCGTGTTTTCAGAACATTAAAATGTTACCTTCTCCCATTCCTCCTCTGGATCACCCAGATGGTCATTGGCAAACTTCAGACGGGCCTGGGCATTCGCTGGCTTGAGCAGGGGGACCTTGCGTGCGTTGCAGGATTTTAATCCATGACGGCGTAGTGTGTTACTAATGGTTTTCTTTGAGACTGTGGTCCCAGCTCTCTTCAGGTCATTGACCAGGTCCTGCCGTGTAGTTCTGGGCTGATCCCTCACCTTCCTCATGATCATTGATGCCCCACGAGGTGAGATCTTGCATGGAGCCCCAGACCGAGGGTGATTGACCGTCATCTTGAACGTCTTCCATTTTCTAATAATTGCGCCAACAGTTGTTGCCTTCTCACCAAGCTGCTTGCCTATTGTCCTGTAGCCCATCCCAGCCTTGTGCAGGTCTACAATTTTATCCCTGATGTCCTTACACAGCTCTCTGGTCTTGGCCATTGTGGAGAGGTTGGAGTCTGTTTGATTGAGTGTGTGGACAGGTGTCTTTTATACAGGTAACAAGTTCAAACAGGTGCAGTTAATACAGGTAATGAGTGGAGAACAGGAGGGCTTCTTAAAGAAAAACTAACAGGTCTGTGAGAGCCGGAATTCTTACTGGTTGGTAGTTGATCAAATACTTATGTCATGCAATAAAATGCAAATTAATTACTTAAAAATCATACAATGTGATTTTCTGGATTTTTATTTTAGATTCCGTCTCTCACAGTTAAAGTGTACCTATGATAATTGATGATTACAGACCTCTACATGCTTTGTAAGTAGGAAAACCTGCAAAATTGGCAGTGTATCAAATACTTGTTCTCCCCACTGTATATATATTTACGCCCATCTCAGTGAACTAATCCATTGCGGAGGCCTAGATTAAAAGCCAATTTATGCTTGATTCGAATATGTGGTAGGAGGCTCCAAATGGAGGGTGTGACGCAATTGCGGAGCCTCCAGAGGCATGCTGAGGCCAAATCGAGCTCTGTACCACATCGCCATGCGCCTCTCACATTTTGTAACAATGCAGAGGGCTCTGTATGGCTCCGCATTGACATGATTGGTTGACGGTAGGTGGGGGCGGTACATCCTGTATAAACACAAACTCACTTCCTTGACAACAGCTCTGCACTTCTCCATGAAGCATTTACATTTACATTTACATTTTACATTTTCGTCATTTAGCAGACGCTCTTATCCAGAGCGACTTACAAATTGGTGCATTCACCTTATGATAGCCAGTGGGACAGCCACTTTACAATATTTTTTTATTTTTTTATTTTTTTATTTTATTTTTTTTTCATTGGGGTGGGGTAAGGGGGGTAGAAGGATTACTTTATCCTATCCCAGGTATTCCTTAAAGAGGTGGGGTTTCAAGTGTCTCCGGAAGGTGGTGAGTGACTCCACTGTCCTGGCGTCGTGAGGGAGCTTGTTCCACCATTGGGGTGCAAGAGCAGCGAACAGTTTTGACTGGGCTGAGCGGGAACTGTGCTTCCGCAGATGTACGGGGGCCAGCAGGCCAGAGGTGGATGAAAAAAATTATAAATAAATAAAATATTGTAAAGTGGCTGTCCCACTGGCTATCATAAGGTGAATGCACCAATTTGTAACTTGTTAATTCCTATAATTTTCTACAATGTTTGTTACTTTGGTTACGGTCATTTCTTTTAATGCATTCAATATTTTTCCAGTCTTCCTGTTCTCATTGTCGGAGTGGACACGTTGCTTGCAGAGTGCACAGCCTATGCTACACTTGTGAGAAACAAGTTTTGCTTTATTTAATTGCATTTACGAGTTCTGTCAGTTTAGTCATTGTCTTTTACTTGGAGCTCTCCTGTCAATGTTGAGTAAGGACGTGCACGCATAGAAGTAGGCCTATAGGCTACCTGGCCTGCGTGCAAATGTAGGCATATAAATGTGCCCATTTTGGGATCTGATAGTATTTCTGATTGGCTTAAAGCACCACCACTAATGACCTGTGTAGCTTCTCAAAGTAATGTTTTCTTCACCTCAAACAGCAAGCAAACAGTCTGTTTTTACATCCATTGAGAATTACAATAGTTCCTCAATGTATATTAAAAAACTTTCCAGCTCTCTCCTTTTCGATAACCACTCAGCGTGAAAGGGAAAAATGTCATGCTCTGATCCAGTGGAAACATCATAAAATAGGCTTCTTATCAGTGCTTGACTTGGACTGAAATAGGTTCCAGTACTCATTTTGGGTACTGGTACCATTTATATTTAGGTGCAGGAGCTCCACAATACTTTTGAGCTAATATTCTATAAGAGGAACAGGAGCTCAAGCAGTAGAAAATTTGAGGTGCCGGTAGTCAGCTCTGGCGAGCTCCTGCCCAAGTCAAGCACTTCTTCTTATCCCTTGCGCAAATAGCCTACAGCTGTCTGTCCCGAGCTCACTGGCGCAGGAAACTGAGGGCCCAGAATATTTTATACAATGTTGCAAGTTGGCTAGCACAAGCTTTGGGCAGGACCCAAGTTAATAGTTGATACAATTCAAGTTGATTCAAGTTCATTGCAGACAGGCCATGTGTAGCCAATGTGATATATTTATTTTTAAACAGGATATTTCTACCTGCAGTCTGCAATGTTTTTATTTGTTGGCTTTATGTAGGCTATTTTTATATAGTTGGCAATGGCAATAGAAGTTACGTTTTAGGTTTGTATCATTTTAATTTAGATTTGGATAGAATTTTGATTAACCACATGACAATGATTTTGAGATATGAAGACATTATTATAAATTAAATGAAACTGTTTCACGAAAATGTGCATTAAAACCATAACTGGCACGCAGATTGGTAGAAATGTAAGATAAATGTACATTCCACATGAGAAAGGTTGCTGACTCCTTGTGTAGCTTATTACTGTCAACTTCAGGAGAGTAATGGCAGAATCTGTGAAAGCCAGCAGGAGCGGGAGGAGAATAGTTGGGTCAGGTTTTTTTCTTGTAGCGGGTGATTTTGGACGGAGTCAGGCACAGGAGGGTAAATCACAGAATATATGGTTTATTCGGCAATACAGCTGTACGCAGCAATGCGTAAAACACTCCAGTGCGGTAATACGACGCACTGGAGAAAATAAGGCACACAGGTGAATATCCCAGTGATACAAAATACAATATAGCTCCACCAAGCTATAGTAACCTCCACAATAAACAATCACACACAAAGACAAGGGGGGCAGAGGGAACACTTATACAGGTACTGATGAGGGGATATGAACCAGGTGTGTGTAATAAACAAGACAAAACAAATGGAATGATGAGATGAAGAGTGGCAGTGGCTAGAAGGCCGGTGACGACGAACGCCGAAGCCTGCCTGAACAAGCAGAGGAGGCAGCTTCGGAGGAAGTCGTGACATTTCTTCTGTTTATCAAGTAATCTGGCGCCCTCTTGAGGCATCACACCTTAAGCTTAAAGCATCAGACAAGCTCAATGCACATAGTTGATTTATAAAAAAACATAGGGTGGGTCAATGTATTGAAAAATTCACATACATTTTTTTTTGAGCAATCGATTGGTCGAAAGAACAGACGACTTTCGGTCGACCCAGATTTTTTTTTGTCAGGGACAGCCCTAGTTTCTTTAAACACAAACAGTATGGTTTAAGAACACACACACATGCACACACACACATACAGACACACATATAGACACACACACACACACACACACATAGAGATTAATACATTTTAATGTTCTGAAAACACGGTGGATCTGGGAAGTATAATTTCCTGCTTCGCTGCACTGTGGCATCATGGGACGGCTAATTCAGTGGAGTGGAAAGCAGACAAAGAGGAGCACAAACGCTAGCATCCCATATCACACATACACAACACATACACACAACACATACACACACACACACACACATACACACACCCCACAATTCCTCAGCCATAATCTACAATTAGATAATAAGCGCTTAGAAGTGACTCCGGGAATCTGATTGGGAAGTTGAGGGAACTAAGGAAGAACCTTGGGGGTTGAATCTAAAAGTAGAATCTCTGTCTCTACAGTATCTGTCTTAATCATCTCCATCTCCTGGACCAGCATGTCAAACCCATGTGTTGTCTATCTGATCCATCATATGTGTCTGTCAATACATGTGTAGCCTACAGAGTGTGGAGGAATTCAATTCACAACTCCATATCTAGTGTATGCTTTGGTTCTGAACCCTATAGAGTACCTGTCTGTAAAAGAGGATCCCACTGTACAATCCTACATACAGTATGGATTCTCTATCTGTAAAGGAACCCACATTCCCATTCCATGTCTACTGTCTGTTTCCCTGTACCACTGCTACTATACCCAGACTGAAACTTCTGTCACATGGAGTTTACTTTCACAAAGAGGATTACGTTGCAGTTTTGGTAGACAGTACAGTAAGCCACAAATTGGCAGAATGAGCGTTGGAGAGTATTAAAACGTTACCTACAGCGAAGTAAGCAAATTATGATGGTGACCCTGACGTGAACTCTTGTAATCGTGTTCATTCTAATGGGGTGGAGGGGTGGTGGTGGTGTGTGTACGCGTGTTTGTGAATGTGTGTGGCAGTAGCTCAGTGTGATTGAGTGTGTGAGTGTGTGTGGCTGTAGATCAAAGTAGCCTTGGACAGCTTCTGGCCTGAAGTTATTCACTCCCTTCTTCCTCTCATTTCAGTGTTTTTCATATTGTTTTAATCCTCAACAGACTGCTTTATCAAACTGGCTATCTTTATCCTATCTTCTCTCCTATCCATTTATTTCTCTCCTTCTCCTAGTCCTTTTCCTCTCTCCTTCCTTCTCTCCTACATGTGTCCTTCCATCTCTGCGTTAGACATCAAGAGTGTCTTGTTCATTGGAATGACCTTGTGTACCATGTCTATTTCAACATTAACGATAAACTGTGCTAGATAGCCTCCTCCTTCGCCAGAAAGCCATTGGCTACACTCGAGGGAACGTGACTTTTCACCCTCATCCAAAATACAGCATATCTGTTGAGCCAAATTGACATTTTTTCATGTGACAGACTGGTGGCCATTTTCTCCCAGGAGATCGTGGGTAAATTAGCTATTTCAAAACAAGGATGTATATAACTACAAATGAAGTACAACAGTAGCCCCTAACAGCCAATGTATTCAGCACCTTGCCTGAGGCTTCTGCTGGCCGATCTCTGCTTTGCGTTTGCCTGTCAAGCTTGTCCTAACGTTTGACTGGCTTTGTCTCACAATCAACGACAATGTTATCTGATATTATCAACAGCCTCTAAGAAATCGGAATATAGGTAATTAAACTTATGAATTTGGCCCATATTGTGAAATATGCAAAATGTGGGGAGAGAGAGAGAGCGAGAGAGAGACTTGTTGGACAAAATTGCGCCTCAGGTTCTTGTTTCGGTTCATGTCTAACAACATCCATACATGCGGAACAAACATTGAATGCATCACAACGTCTATGTTGGGAGCCTCCCCCAGTTCAACTAGTCATTAATCTCTGGTCCTTTCTCTTCAGGCCTCTGGCAGCTGTGTCATCATAAATCCACTATGGGGATGAAAGATGAATGCTGATAATTTATAATACCACATTAGGGAGCCAAGATGGAGGAGGCTTTGCAGCCTTCCCCCACAATGCATGGGCCATGGGTCCTAAAACATAAGTTCCAATGAAGTATTGAATACACTTATCCATGTCTAAAATGTAATAAACTGCTTTATTTATGTTCACACTTCCCAGAGGGCAAAACTGGTTGAGATTACATCATTACAACCGTCATTATGACGTTCTTTCAACGAGTTTTCCACAGTTTTGCCCACTGGGTTTCTTCTAAGAGTTTGGATCTTTTTTCTCTATTTCATCAGTTTCCATGATGTAAACATGTATGACAAAACTGAATCTCTGGACTGGTCGAGAAAGAGAGAGAGAGAGAGGGGGACAGAGAAGGGGTGAGAGATATAGTCCGGTCACATTAGAAATGTTCCTCAATGGCTGCATTTACACAGGAAGCCTAATTCTGATCTTTTTTTCCAGTAATTGGTCGTTTGACCAATCACATCAGATCTTTTCACATCAGACCTTTTTCAGAGCTGATCTCATTGGTCAAAATACCAATTTGTGAAAAAATTATCAGAATTGGGCTACCTGTCTAAACGCAGCCAATGGGGGATCTAATCAAATCAAATTCTATTTGTCACATGCTTCGTAAACGACAGGTGTAGACTAACAATGAAATGTTTGCTTAAGGGCCTTTCCCTACAATGCAGATCATTTTTAGTTGTTGAAATAATAGAAAAATAATAACACAAGGAATAAATAGACAATTAACGATAACCTGGCTGTATACACGGGGTACCAGTACCGAGTCGATGTGCAGGGGTACGAGGTAATTTAGGTAGATATGTACATATATGTAGGGATAAAGTGACTAGGCAACAGGATAGATAATAAACAGTAACAGGATGCAGTCTGTCTCCGCCCCGGGAGGCTGTAGTGGCGTAGGATACTGGCTCGGGGCATGAAGGGGAGGATCACTGCGGGAGAGAGGGAAGATTGTTTGAACTGTCCTGGTAATTAACCACCGTCGTGCAGAGTAAACCTCTCTCCTCTCCACCGCTCAGCTCCTCTGATCATCCCTCCATCTCTCCCCTCTGATGTCTCTCTTTCTCTTCTGTTCTCCCTCTTTTTCTCCGCTCTCTTTCTTTCTCTCTTCTCTTCTTCTTTTCTCATTCTCCGCTCAGCTCCTCTCTTTTCCGCTCTCTCCCTCTCTTTTTCTAAGTGGAGAAAGGAAAGGAGGCCAAATGAATGATATTAATCTAGCCTTGTAATTAATGAGGACCTTCAGGTTTTTGCTGGTATATTTGATGCGTCTTCAAATTCTATAAAACTCCTGCTTTTGCATAAAGGTACCTTGCAGTTAATTAGTGCAGGTTAATTATTTTGGAGTTATATTTCACAATTTTTAGATCAAGGTCAGTGATTGATATATTGAGGTTACGGTTTTTAATCATGCAGTAATACCTGCTTGATCTACATACTGGTGTGCTGTAGTCAGGGGTGGACTGGGACAAGAATTCGGCCCTGGCATTTTATCCACACCAGCCTACATCACTCTGCGCGCTACCAACTCACAGTGAGTGAGGTGACAATGTAGAATGTGCTCTTTCTACTGTACGTTTATAGGCACCCTTTCCGTTTTACTATCCATGATCTTGGCTGTTTCTTTGCTGATGCCGATGCTGCGTTTGACTTAGAATTTGAGTTAGTATAACAGAGAAATTGCACCATAAATCTTTTTAAAATAATCTTAACAGGCCCATATGAAAATACATTTTTTGGTGTGTCAATTTCAACCAGCCCACTCAACAAAAAAATTGTCCAGCACATCTGGCATTTGCCAGAGTTGCCAGATGGCCAATCCACCCCTGGCTGTAGTATGTCTATGTGGTGTCTTGATGAGATTGATGTTGTATTCGGTTATAGAGTACTGCATAATACCCACATATTTCATGCTTTTCTCTACTGCCTACAACTGACTCTAACAATATATAATAATAATAAAATAATAATATGCCATTTAGCAGACGCTTTTATCCAAAGCGACTTACAGTCATGCGTGCATACATTTTTTTTTTGTATGGGTGGTCCCGGGGATCGAACCCACTACCTTGGCGTTACAAGCGCCGTGCTCTACCAGCTGAGCTACAGAGGACCATATAAGAATCTATTCTGAGTATAGGCCTAGATTCTCATATTTTGGGCCATAGCTGACGGTATGATTCTACAGTTTCATGTTATCAAGCCAACATGGGGAAAAAATGGCATTGGGGCGATATACTCGATCCAGAGATGTTCCCTCTTTGATGCCATAGCAGTACATGACTGTTGGCACTCATAACTTCTTAAAGGGAGAGGGAGAGAGAGGGAGTAGGAGAGTCCTGTGGGAAGTAGAGAGGGAGGTTGTAGCTGATAGTTCCTCTACCTCCCTAGGCTAGCTAGCTAAAGGTCTTCCAGCGGTCAAAGACAACGCTGACGCACAATCAAACTCCTCTCATCTCCTTTCATGAACCTGCTGCTGCTGCCTACAGTACAGTTACAGTATTGGCAATGTGGCTTTTCACTTCTGTTGTAAACTGTACTGGTCCACATATAACATATTGGATACAGGATGATATTACAGTAGCTCTTACAATATGTAAGGGTTTCACTCTGTCTTGATCAGTGTTATGTATTCCTGGTCCTGGGGACCCACAGTATCGGTAGGGTTTTGTTCCAGCCTAGCACTAACACACCTGATTGAACTAAATATCTAATCATCAAACCCCTGTAAAGTTGAATCAGGTGATCAGTGAGTCAGTGCAGGGCTGGAATAATAGTCTGCACACACTGTGTTCCCCCATGGCCAGAATGGGACAACACTGATCTAGATATTACACCATGGTATTATAATCATACATGGAAGGACATTCTGTGATTTGTTCAAACACCTGGCAGACACTAATGCAGTTTAAACCACACAGACGTTGCATATTTGTGTCATTTGAACCACTGTGGTATTACTCTACGTTAGATTCAGATTGTAGCCTTCCCTCTCTCACCGCTGCCCTGTTTTCACCTCCTATGCTGTAGAGCCATGGCTCCCAGGCAGTGCTGACCTAGGTCACATGGTCCGCAACACCTGACCAATGGCCAGTGGGGAGAGAACAGGGGTCAGGAGGTCACAGGCTAATATTAGAGAGCATGTTGGGTTCTTGTTTTTACCAGGGAGTTATGGAATAATGCTAGAAGTAAGGAGTGTGTTTCCTGGATTGAGTATATTCTGGATAAGGAGGCCTATAAGTCATTTTAGATGATTCCCACTGTCTTCATTCTTGATTTTATAATGTGCAGTATGTTTCATTTATCTTGATGTCATGCTACAGTTTCAGGATGAATGTATCAAGATTCCATCAGTGAAATACTGTATCAGTTGAATTTCATCTCGTCTTTTGCTCTGATATGGTTATTTTTGTATTTATCCAACTAGTACAGTTAGACAGTAGTTCTGTCCTCACTTGTCAGTCTGCTCCTCATAATTCACACCTTTTCCTCCATTATTTACTCCCATGTCTCATTTTGTCACCGACGGGAACCTTTCTGAAATGACTACACTCATTTCACACTAATGACTGAGCACTCATTTCACATGGACTACAAAAGGCTTCAAAAAGGCCCAATCTACCAGAAAACTCATGTACACACAGGCTGCATCCCAAATGGCCTCCTATTCCCTATATAGTACACTATTTATGACCAGGGCCCATAGGGTTCTGGTCAAAAATAGTTCCCTATGGAATAGGGTGCCATTTGGGATGCAAACACAGTGGGAAAAGTTAACCTCTTTCTGAATCAATGGGCTGATTCATGTGTTTTAGTTGGCAGTTTGAATTGGTTGATGCTGTGATGTGAAAAGCCTAACTTAAAGGCCTATGATCTTCCAATTGGCAATATCAACAGTAGGGCAAGGCTTATGCTGTGTGATGTAAATGCAAATGAGGGTTGGGCAAGGGCATATGAACGGACTTGCTCAATGCTACATTAATGATATGCCAATAAGCATTGTAACGACCATCTGGTCATTTTTTGTAATTAAACACACACACACACACACACACACACACACACACACACACACACGCACACAAAAGCATTTTTTTAAACCAGTACTATGCTTCCTAAACAATGTCCACTAACATTACTGTTGCTCAGCACAACATAACATCATGTGAAGCAAAATTAAACCCAAAATGCTTTTTTACATTAAACCATTGTTCCTTTGAAACAATAGCCAACAATAACCAACCCCTTAATACATGGAATAATGATTTTGTCTGTATCTTTTTCTTTTCTTATCCGTGTCATTTAATTAAACCTATAAACAACTTTCCTCAAGCGTTCATTCCCCATGTTTACAGATACAAACCCCAGCAACACAAACTGCATGCAGCTTTTAGGAAAAAAGGCTTTTCATTTTTCTCCCTTTGTTATCTAGACCAAACAAAATGAACGCTCTCCGGAGAGCGCTGGCAAAAACAGGAGGATGTCTGCCGTTGGGGGCAGAATCCTAATGACTGGGAAATAAATATATAATATAATCTCTTCTTCATTAATTGTAACAGGGAGCCTGCAGAGAAGAGAGTATTTCCTCTCACATAGAGCTACCGCTGCCACCCTCTCTCTGATTTAATGGGAGGAATTTGGGGAAGGAATGACGGGTGGGTGGGGGGGGTGTTTTTGTGTGGTAAGTGGACTCATGGGCATATTGGCTCATCTCTGGAATGTTTAAATGTTTTCCTCAAAATAGTTATCAAATGATTGTTTACCTGATATATTCATATATTTTTACCTGTTGAAATAGTTGTTTAATGTGCTGCTATGAAGTGTTAATGTCTGGGGTATTGATGGTGGAAACTGTATATCAGGGGTGCCCAGACTTTAGTTACATATGATCTACTTTTCCCACCCTCTTCCTAACATGGTCTACCCCCCCAAGCAGGTGTCCAGGTGATCATCTGTTAGCGAGTGGGCCGGTATTTTGACTTCGGTATCTTCATGTCTGAAAATGCTGACTCGCAAAGGTTTGGATATTTTTCCTCCACAATAAGGTTCCAAAAGTGTTCCCCCGATGCCCTCGATTTGATGTGGAGGTCACTCTGCAGAGTCAAAATTCATAGAAAAAAAACACCACTGGAACAACAAAGAATATTCTGTTACAGGTCTGTTACAGGTCTGTTACAGGTCTGTTATAGGTCTGTTACAGGTCTCGCAAGCGTGGAAATTTAAACGTACTAGCTGCAGACGGTTGCTATGGTAGCGACAGTTTGGAAAACAAATATAGCAACTATATAATTGTGTTGGTCCAATTTTATGTCAATCAAGCAGGTATTTTTATATTTTGGCTGTGCAGTAATATTCGACAAAGAAGCTAACCTGTAATAAAGCATACTGGACCTCATTATTTTAAAGCAGACTCGATGGTAACGCTGTCAATTGCCAAAATATATATTTTTTTAGTGCATACACTTTGAAAATGTTTATGCGGTCTACTAGAAAGAAGTTTGCGATTGACCGGTCGACCGCGATCAATTTCCTGGGCACCAATGCTGTATGGGGTATTGATGGTGGATACTGTATGTGGTATTGATGGAGGATACTGTATGGGATATTTCTGGTAGAGATGCTTGAGAGATGGGAAACGTAGTGACAACATGGGGAAATGTACAGAGATATACATAGATAGGTCAAACTTCTTTTGAAAAAAGGTATTGTCACATTTCATAAACCAACCATATTCTGTGTTAGACATTGTTGTCATCAGTTTGACATTGTTGTCATCACAAAGTGCTCTAAGTTCAGTTGATACCCACTATCTAGAGCTACAGCAGGCCATAACACTATAAGTCTGATGTACTCTAGACTAAAGGTCTAAGTGATCCAGGTCACACATTCACAAAGAGACTCAGCACATTGCTGATCTAAGATCAGGTCCCCCCCCCCACCCCCCTCTTAATTATTATGATTTAAAAGGATAAACTGATCATAGATCAGTTCTCCTACTCAGTGGTGTAAAGTACAGTACTGAAGTAAAAACACTTTAAAGTACTACTTAAGTCGTTTGTTGGGGTATCTGTACTTTATTATTTATATTGTTGCCAACTTTACCTTCACTACATTCCTAAAGAAAGTAATGTACTTTTTACTCCATACATTTCACACACTTATCAAGATAACATCCCTGGTCATCCCTACTGCCTCTGATCTGGCGGACTCTCTAAACACAAATGCTTCATCTGTAAATGTTGGAGTGTGCCCCAGGCTATCCGTCAATAAAAAAATATAAATGATAATTGTGCCATCTGGTTTGCTTAATATAAGGAATTTGAAATGATTTATACTTTTACTTTTTATATTTTAGCAATTCCATTTACTTTTGATACTTAAGTATATTGAAAACCAAATACTTTAAAACTTTTACTCCAGTAGTATTTTACTGGTTGACGTTCAAATTTACTTGAGTCATTTTCTATTAAGGTATCTTAACTTTTACTCAAGTATGACATTTGAATACTTTTTCCACCACTGCTCCTACTCTGAGATGCTTTGTTTATCTGGGCCCAGGAAACTAGTCCAACAAGTAAACACTGTTTGCCAGGATCCGTCTGTTTCTTTAAAAGACCAATTTGTATTCTTGGCGTTGGTGAAAGACAAGGCTGGCAGTGCTTTGCTCGCAGTGTGGCATAGCGGGCTTCCATTCTGGCTCAGGCTTGCTCTTAATTTCCAATCTTCTCTGTAGACAAACTGCTACTTTGGAGCGAAGATGTGAGGGAATAATTTGTGAGAATGATGTAGAGTGACATTACGGAGGCATTTAAAGCCTACAAAACATCAAAATAACACATTTGAAAAAACTCCTGTGCATTTCCTTACATTGAAATACTAGAGTATGTATTATGGATACTTTGCAGAAACACCACTTTCTTTCAGGCTCGGAAATAATAATGTTTATCTCTGCATGTTGGCTTCCGATGGGCTGCATATAGGCTACATTCAAGTTGACAAAAGAGACCTATAATATACAGAGCCAAAGTTAGACTGTTACCGTGACAATCTTGCTAGCGGTTAGCTCCAGTAGCGTGTTAGTGCGTTCTTGAGGGGTCACATGCAGATCTCCTGTGGACTGCCACATTGTTAGTCATTGACTCCCCCCTCCTTAGGGCCCCACTGCGATCTGCACTTATTGACTAATGTATCTCCCCACTTGAGGAATATCTCTTCTGAAATGGCTGGCCAGTTGTGATAATAGAATCAACATTATTCCTGTTCTCACAGACACAGAATGCCATACATGAATAATAATATTCTAAGGAAATTCGTTGCAATCGTAAACTGATCTTGGCACGTTATCTGCCTCTTTTTTTTCAAGTGAAATCACGCTGTGTTTATGAGTGAACTAGGGCTCAGTGGCAAGATTGTTTTCTTTTATTTGTTCTTGTTGACCCTGGGTGCCCTTTGTGCTTCTGAAATTGTCCCCTATTCCCTATATAGTGCACTACTTTTGACCAGGGGCCAAAGAGATCTGGTCAAATGTAGTGCACTTCATAGGGAGTCATTTTGGACACAGACCTTTGACTGAGAACACATTCTTATTTACAGCAACGACCTGGGGAACAGTTACAGGGGAGTGGAGGGGGATGAATGAGCCAGTTGGAAGCTGGGGATGATTAGGTGGCCATGATGGTATGAGGGCCATATTGGAAATTTAGCCAGGACACCAGGGTTAACACCCCTACTCTTACGATAAGTGCCATGGGATCTTTAGTGACCACAGAGAGTCAGGACACCCGTTTAATGTCCAATCCGAAAGACGGCACCTTACACAGGACAATTTCACCAATCACTGGCCTGTGGCATTGGGATATTTTTTGTTGTTGACCAGACGAAGAATGCCTCCTACTGGCCTTCCAATACCACTTCCAGCAGCATCCAACCCCTTCTCTTGTCTAAACGCTTGCGCAATCCTCCTCATTAAGCGAACAGCAGGTGGTACATGAGCTGCGTTGGATCAGGTTTTCATTTGCACCATGTTCTAAGGCAATACGCTACATCAATGACTTGATTATATAAGTCAACTCGGCTCATTAAAAGTCCGACTAGACTAATGGATATGTCAAATTCTGCAGGTTTGGCCTGGGCTGCAGGTTTGGCCTGGGCTGCAGGTTTGGCCTGGGCTGCAGGTTTGGCCCGGGCTGCAGGTTTGGCCTGGGCTGCAGGTTTGGCCTGGGCTGCAGGTCTCTACTCTACAGAGAAAGATCGTCACTCTGTATCTCTCACTCTCTGTTTCTGTCAGACTGGCCCTCTCTTCTCCCATTCAACTCGGTACAAAGTAGTTGTGATTATCCTGGACTTTCATCTCCCCCTCTTTATGTGGTGAATGGTAAAATCTAAATGGTAATCCTAATATTTTAAAACCAAGAGACAGAGACAGGCGCTTCATCATTATATAACCACTGACGATAGAGAGGATCGACAGAATCTCATAGTCCGGCCTCCTGTTTTTATCATGCGGACACCATCTTCTCTCTGATGGCTCGCCTTAAACCCCATAATGGGCTTGGGAAAGATTACATTTGGCATTCTGCTACAAATCAGATGAAAAGATTGTACAGCTAGCCAGCCACATACTATAAGACTAGGGCAAAACTGCACTGTCTGACTGTCTGCTCGCTCGGATGTTTAGAGTTTCTTCACACGTCTTTCTGAACTACAGTAATTTGAGGTAGCCAAGTAGCATTATAGACAACATTTGCTTTGGGGGTTGCAATTCATTCAATTCAGTTTAACCATTGTGACTTGTGTATATTTAGCAGTGTGAAAAAAACGCTACATGTCAGTGCTCGCCCATTGTCCTGGGAGGTCCCCTCTTGTGGGAGTTATTAAGGAAATATAAATAATTATTTCATCAAACAGATGAAATGTTTTCAGGTTTTGTGGCCGGGGCTTGAAATGAAAATCGATACAGTGGATATTGAACTGTGGCCTCCCCTGAGAGAGCACAGAAGTCTGAGGATGCGTTAAATACCTGCAGTGTATTGATGACTGGATGTATCGGCTCTCTGCCTTCTCTGTCTCCAGGTCTGGCAGGGTAACATTTAGAAATATACCAATTACACAAGACTCAGTGCTGATGTTCAGTATCACGTGTGTAAAATACGTATAGGTGATTATGTTGGTTCAGAAGCACCACTGAACATAATAGGTACTGTAGCAGGTAGTTATTAATTGTGTAGAATTTTTTATAATACCATAAAGTACCCATGGTTACCACCTAGTTTCCTAGTAAATACTAGGTAAATACCACTGGAAATAGTCTCATAAAATAAAGTGATACCAATAATTTGTCAGAAGTCTGTTTTCGAGGTCTGTTTATTAAAGCAGTTTTGGGTCATCTTAAGAAGTCTAATGATTCTTATTGTAGACTGTAGAGAGACCCCTATCCTTGCTCCCCCCACCCCTCCCTTCCTTTTTGAGTGTTTTTTAGCCATCTCATATATTACATGGGTCATTTACCGTGCAACATGATGCCTCATGCAGCTATGCTTCATCTCTATGTTACATGCCCTGGTCGTTAACCTCCTTAAGAAACGTCTTACTGTACTGGGCTGTTCTTAGAAGTCATTTCATGTAGCTATGTACTTCTGTCGCTAATTAATACGAGAGGCACAGCGAAGCTGCTGCCTACATACAGACTTGAAAATCACTGGCCACTTTAATAAATTGAACACTAGTCACTTTAATAATGTTTACATATCTTGCATTACCCATCTCATATGTATATACTGTATTCTATACTATCTATTGCATCTTAGCCTATGCCGCTCTGATAATGACATTGCTCATCCATATATTTATATATTCTTATTCCATTCCTTTACTTAGATTTGTGTGTATTAGGTTTTTGTTGTGGAACTGTTAGATATTACTTGCTAGATATTGCTGCACTGTCAGAACCAGAAGCACAAGTATTTCGCTACACTCGCAATAACATCTGCTAACCATGTGTATGTGACCAATACATTTGATTTGATTTGATTTTGATTTACCGTGTAACTACATACCAATGTTTGGAAACCTGATCAGTGGGTATGCTCACTTAATCTGTTGTATATTTCACTGGACAATCTGTGCCAAAGTGACAGTAGCTATGACGGGTTGGACCTTTGGTATTGGAGCCCAGTTGGTACCCAGTTGATTTGATTTGACGATGTAAGGGAAGCTCTACAGTCTGTTGTCCCAAGCAGACCTCTCTCTCTCTCTCTCTCTCTCTCTCTCTCTCTCTCTCTCTCTCTCTCTCTCTCTCTCAATTGCCAAGCAGGGTAGAAAGTGCATCACAGATCACACTATCCAGGAGGGCCACCTATGATGGTGCTGATCTGTACCATGTGTCATGGGTCCATGTTTTGTATAGACAGTCATAGAGAATGTTTCATAACATTTATGATTATACCCCCCCCCCCAAAAAAAAAGCATAGCAGTGCTAATGTCACCATGTGTCAATGTGCAGTGACAAAAAATGTCTAGTTGCCAAGTGTTTAAGAAACCATAATATGACGCCTGATTCCATTCTTAGACTGTGAAAGATATTTTGCAAGATATTTTTAGGTCCAAGGGTTAATTGTATATTTTATCCAGGTGTCACTTGCCATGCAATCGCTTTGTCTCTCTTGAATGCTTGTAAATTATAATTTTGGTCTCTGAATCAAAGTCATTATATTCCATCATAAAACATTATGTGTGACAAAGAGAGGATCGAGGCACGAGAAACCGTAAAGTTTCAGACAATTTACACCATTGTACTGTCACGTACTCCACCACCTACAATACAACCCTCTGTGCAAAGTGACAAGTTATGCTAATTCAAAACAATGAATCAGCTGAACACAACACAGCTTCAGAGCTGAACTTTTAGTTTAGAATAATAGTCAGCCGCATTAATGTACTGCTGAATCTCAGAAGAGTACGTCATGAGAGATAAGGCGTGTCATGCTAAATGTTAATTTTTTCCAACCATGTAAATTAATTAAAAACACATATTAATTTAGCTTTAATAGTTGTGTCAATGTCGTAGCAAGCAAAGCCGTCAGCCAACATTACACACGTATATGCATACATTCTCAAGATTAGGGTGATATTAATTTATAATGGACGTTTTGACGCACACGAGGGTCGCCATAGTGGAGACGGCTTCCATCTTTCCATTAAAGATGCAATATGCAGAAATCACTCCGCCATTTCCTGGTTGCTAAAATTCTAGTAGTTTGCCAAATTTCTGTTTATGTGACAAAACAGGCAAGTATAGTGTAGAGAATCATTGTAGCATCTAAACCACTTTGAAATATATTTTCCATAACCCAAAATATTGTATTTTCAGCTGTTTGAAACTGGTGTACAAAACCTAAAGTAAAAGACGCTAAATTAAACATAAGAACAGGATCTACAGCTTCTTAGACTTGCTTTCAATGAGAATCTATAACACACATTTCTATTTGAATTTGGTCGGGTCGCCCAAAAAGTGACATATTGCAGCTTTAAAGATTTAGCAGTATTATCTCATTACTATGTATCTCATGTGTCGACCGTCCGTGTTTCTTTTAAGCAATTACAAACCAAGAATTACCTCATCTCGTATTGATAATATCAGAGCGTGTCACAATGAGCTGGAGTAGTGTGTTATGATTGGCTGGCCATCATGGAAAATATGCCACTGAAACCCCTTGCTGACAAGCAGTTGATGGACTCCATTAGGAAATGAGATAATTGCAGTGACATTAATTTCCTTACAGCCATTTGTCCACATGTCTATTTCAATATGTTTCCCCACAGAGTCAAAAAACAAGATGCCAAATGATATAGATTATCGAAAACATGACGTCCAGCTAGAATATAACCCTGAAACCAATAAGGACATGACTTGACTCCATCATCAAATAAGAGGGGGGAACAATAAACGCCGAAACACCCACGGAGGGCCAAAGGGTTAAAGCGCTGACAGTCAAGTCACTTGAAAAATTGCACAAAGTGTTGTAGCAACGATCATTTCTGGAGCCAAAGAATGTGAATAATAGTAATTGCTGCGGTGAAAGATGAAGAGGAATCATTATCAGTATATAAAAAAAAAGCAAAAGAAGCCTGTTGAGGATGCAGAGAGAAGACCAAATTGGCTGTGACAAAAGTGTGGGAACACCAACTAAAACACAATGGTGAGGATATGATAGGAGCAGAAAGAGAGGGAGAGAGTGGGCTGGGGTTAAAGATTGTTGCCTAGAAAGTAGTAGAGTGTTTTTAGAAGTGAAGAAAGGATAATTGAGGCAAGAAAGGGAATAAAAGTGTTTTGACATTAGAAAAAATGTGATGTAACATTGTCTTACACTGTTGGATGGAGAAGGTATTTCACCATATGATCCCCATGGAGAGAGACTGTGAAAATTTTTAATACACAATAGATTTTGAGTTCTTCGCTCATCTCCTTTGTACAAACACAAGTATCCTTGCTCCCCCCCCACCCCTCCCTTCCTTTTTGAGTGTTTTTTAGCCATCTCAGCTATTACATGGGTCATTTACCGTGCAACATGATGCCTCATGCTGCTATGCTTCATCTCTATGTTACATGCCCTGGTCGTTAACCTCCTTAAGAAACTTCTTACTGTACTGGGCTGTTCTTAGAAGTAATTTCATGTAGCTATATACTTCTGTCGCTAATTAATACGAGAGGCACAGAGAAGCTGCTGCCTACATACAGACTTGAAAATCACTGGCCACTTTAATAAATTGAACACTAGTCACTTTAATAATGTTTACATATCTTGCATTACCCATCTCATATGTATATACTGTATTCTATACTATCTATTGCATCTTATCCTAAGCCGCTCTGATAATGACATTGCTCATCCATATATTTATATATTCTTATTCCATTCCTTTACTTAGATTTGTGTGTATTAGGTTTTTGTTGTGGAACTGTTAGATATTACTTGCTAGATATTGCTGCACTGTCGGAACTAGAAGCACAAGTATTTCGCTACACTCGCAATAACATCTGCTAACCATGTGTATGTGACCAATACATTTGATTTGATTTGATTTTGATTTACCGTGTAACTACATACCAATGTTTGGAAACCTGATCAGTGGGTATGCTCACTTAATCTGTTGTATATTTCACTGGACAATCTGTGCCAAAGTGACAGTAGCTATGACGGGTTGGACCTTTGGTATTGGAGCCCAGTTGGTACCCAGTTGATTTGATTTGACGGTGTAAGGGAAGCTCTACAGTCTGTTGTCCCAAGCAGACCTCTCTCTCTCTCTCTCTCTCTCTCTCTCTCTCTCTCTCTCTCTCTCTCTCTCTCTCTCTCTCTCTCTCTCTCTCTCTCTCTCTCTCTCTCTCTCTCTCTCTCTCTCTCTCTCTCTCTCTCTCTCTCTCTTAATTGCCAAGCAGGGTAGAAAGTGCATCACAGATCACACTATCCAGGAGGGCCACCTATGATGGTGCTGATCTGTAAAATGTGTATTGGGTCCATGTTTTGTATAGACAGTCATAGAGAATGTTTCATAACATTTATGATTATACCCCCCCCCAAAAAAAAAAGCATAGCAGTGCTAATGTCACCATGTGTCAATGTGCAGTGACAAAAAATGTCTAGTTGCCAAGTGTTTAAGAAACCATAATATGACGCCTGATTCCATTCTTAGACTGTGAAAGATATTTTGCAAGATATTTTTAGGTCCAAGGGTTAATTGTATATTTTATCCGGGTGTCACTTGCCATGCAATCGCTTTGTCTCTCTTGAATGCTTGTAAATTATAATTTTGGTCTCTGAATCAAAGTCATTATATTCCATCATAAAACATTATGTGTGACAAAGAGAGGATCGAGGCACGAGAAACCGTAAGGTTTCAGACAATTTACACCATTGTACTGTCACGTACTCCACCACCTACAATACAACCCTCTGTGCAAAGTGACAAGTTATGCTAATTCAAAACAATGAATCAGCTGAACACAACACAGCTTCAGAGCTGAACTTTTAGTTTAGAATAATAGTCAGCCGCATTAATGTACTGCTGAATCTCAGAAGAGTACGTCATGAGAGATAAGGCGTGTCATGCTAAATGTTAATGTTTTCCAACCATGTAAATTAATTAAAAACACATATTAATTTAGCTTTAATAGGTGTGTCAATGTCGTAGCAAGCAAAGCCGTCAGCCAACATTACACACGTATATGCATACATTCTCAAGATTAGGGTGATATTAATTTATAATGGACGTTTTGACGCACACGAGGGTCGCCATAGTGGAGACGGCTTCCATCTTTCCATTAAAGATGCAATATGCAGAAATCACTCCGCCATTTCCTGGTTGCTAAAATTCTAGTAGTTCGCCAAATTTCTGTTTATGTGACAAAACAGGCAAGTATAGTGTAGAGAATCATTGTAGCATCTATACCACTTTGAAATATATTTTCCATAACCCAAAATATTGTATTTTCAGCTGTTTGAAACTGGTGTACAAAACCTAAAGTAAAAGACGCTAAATTAAACATAAGAACAGGATCTACAGCTTCTTAGACTTGCTTTCAATGAGAATCTATAACACACATTTCTATTTGAATTTGGTCGGGTCGCCCAAAAAGTGACATATTGCAGCTTTAAAGATTTAGCAGTATTATCTCATTACTATGTATCTCATGTGTCGACCGTCCGTGTTTCTTTTAAGCAATTACAAACCGAGAATTACCTCATCTCGTATTGATAATATCAGAGCGTGTCACAATGAGCTGGAGTAGTGTGTTATGATTGGCTGGCCATCATGGAAAATATGCCACTGAAACCCCTTGCTGACAAGCAGTTGATGGACTCCATTAGGAAATGAGATAATTGCAGTGACATTAATTTCCTTACAGCCATTTGTCCACATGTCTATTTCAATATGTTTCCCCACAGAGTCAAAAAACAAGATGCCAAATGATATAGATTATCGAAAACATGACGTCCAGCTAGAATATAACCCTGAAACCAATAAGGACATGACTTGACTCCATCATCAAATAAGAGGGGGGAACAATAAACGCCGAAACACCCACGGAGGGCCAAAGGGTTAAAGCGCTGACAGTCAAGTCACTTGAAAAATTGCACAAAGTGTTGTAGCAATGATCATTTCTGGAGCCAAAGAATGTGAATAATAGTCATTGCTGCGGTGAAAGATGAAGAGGAATCATTATCAGTATATTTAAAAAAAGCAAAAGAAGCCTGTTGAGGATGCAGAGAGAAGACCAAATTGGCTGTGACAAAAGGGTGGGAACACCAACTAAAACACAATGGTGAGGATATGATAGGAGCAGAAAGAGAGGGAGAGAGTGGGCTGGGGTTAAAGATTGTTGCCTGGAAAGTAGTAGAGTGTTTTTAGAAGTGAAGAAAGGATAATTGAGGCAAGAAAGGGAATAAAAGTGTTTTGACATTAGAAAAAATGTGATGTAACATTGTCTTACACTGTTGGATGGAGAAGGTATTTCACCATATGACCCCCATGGAGAGAGACTGTGAAACATTTTAATACACAATAGATTTTGAGTTCTTCTCTCATCTCCTTTGTACAAACACAAAGTATAGTGCTCTTACACACTGAGAGGGAGAGCATTGGGTCTCAGCAGTTGTAACATGAAAGCAGTTTTTTGTGAATGTAATGGATTCGTTACTGTTCTACTCACATTCAAGTCCAAGCATTATCTAGTCACTTCATTAAAATGAGACACAAACGGACAGTCCTGCAGTTTCTGCTCCATTTGATTCTGAGAAGTTGAGCCGGCGTTGTCCTACTAGAGCTACACTAAAGATCCAGTGTCTTCGAGATTCTCTACTGGAGAACAATGGTTATGTGAAATTATTATGAGAGATATGATGAAGCCAAACAGTTAATATCTATCTGTAGAGATAGATCTGTTGTCTTCAAAATTCTACACTAAAGAACTATGCTAATATGCTCAATATATGAGTAAAGAGCAGTACACTGGCTTGCTTGAAGACTACTGAAGAACACTAATTATGATCACAACTCTCAATTTATGAAAGATTGAGAATTACACGAAAAAGTGTACATATGTATACAGAGAGTTCATTATGTCTCTGACAATTCCACTTTTTCCTATATGACAGGGAAAACAGAATGCTTTGACATTCCCATTTTCAACCCCTTGGGAAACATCTCACACCATCTGTTCCCAAATCCAATGAATTACCTTTCAGGGGAATGCGTGTTGAAATGCCATGGCTCCCAGTTTACCAGAGGCATGGAGCTTCCAAAGCCATTCTGCCCATGTTCCTGGCATGGTTTGCGGATGGGCAGGACGCCGCCAGTGACAGAAGGTTGGTGTTCAGTCATCGAGGCTAAAGTCTCGGCAGCATGGAAGTGATGTGGTTTCATATCTCTCTCTGAGAGAATTAGTTGCAGACTATCGGATTGGATTGTAGAATTGACTTGGGAGTATAAGGCTGTGTAAGACCATAGACATGCTAGCTAACCCCTCCCCTTGATGTTGTCTAGATGTTGTCTTCAACGTCTACATTTTATTAATTGAGTTTATCCTTCTATGAAGCTTCTGATCATTAAAACAAACGTATACTGTATGTTGTCAAGATGCGTATCAAGAACCTTAAATGTGTCTGAGCTTGTAAAGAGACTTCTAAGAATGTGAGTTTATAATGAATACTCAGGGAGAAAAAGGTGTAGATACACACGCAGAGCACGGCAGATGTTTATTATGTCTTCGCAGAAGGCAGGAATCGTGGTCACAGGCAGGCAATGGTCATACACAGGTAGGCAAACAGGCAGGTGAAACAAAACTAGGACTGAAGGCTAAAACTGGTTCTCATAAACGAGCTAGTAAAAGGCTTAGTAGAGCCAAAACGAACAATACCTCACAAGGCACAAACAGAATGAACTGATCTAAATAAGGAGCTGATGAGACCAGGTGAGTAACTAACACAGGTGAAATCAATGAACAAAAATGAAAGACAGGGCTACGTTCAAGAACACAAAGAAACAGGGCTACGTACAAGAACACAAGGTGAACTAAGAAAATAAATACAGAACCTTACATTATTGATGTGTGTTCTTCATATCAGTGTAACACTGGAGAAATATAAAGTGGGCTTAAGATCATTTTTAACTCTGGTTGGAGATATTATTTTGTGACATTTAATGCATTAACATAATATTAACTCTTTGAAATTGACAAAGGAGTAGAGGGGAAGGGAGAAACTACTCAGAGAGGATGTAAATGTGGTTTAATGTGTGAGAGGACATTCAGGAGGTGGAGGACACCCTCAGGTGGTTGGCAGAGACAAACAGGAGGAGAGGAGTCTGCGACCAGCATGATAAAAGGACAGAGGGAAAGAACAGAGAGCGGAAAAATGAAGAAACATGTTGAAGAAATGCACAATTATCATCTGCATAGGAGTGATAGGAGTTAACTGGGAAAGGCAGCGAGATGGCCCAGTGAGTGGGCGTCGAGTGAGAAAAGACAGAGGGTCGAGACCAGAGCCCTGGGAAATGCCGGTGCACTGAGGTTAATGAGCGGAGTGATACTCTCCAGGAGGCCAGAGGAAATGAATGCCATCGGAAGATTGGAGAGGAGAGGAGGCCTGCATGGAGCCTACTGGCGGGTTCAGAGATCTGCACCACAGCAGGAAATTGAGAGCAAAGACCAAAAACTGTCATTTTTTTAGGTTTTCAAAAAGAAGGGTGAAATGTTTGTTCTGTACACCCCTATATGTTGAAGGACATAGGGGTCAAACTCACCCTTGGATATTTCCCCCCAGTATTAAAGTGATGAATGGCAATTAAATCACAGAGATTTCATGACACTGCATGTAAGTTCACCCAGTGCAAAACGGTCTCTTTGTACAAAGCACTGAAAGTAGCAGTAGAAAAGCTCCATTTAAAACAACCATCTTGAGCGATCCCAAAGTGCTTCCACAACAACAACAGCAACAGTAACAACAAAGGGATGCAAACATTAATTATTTTACTGTTTCACACACAGTAGGACCTCCTTTGCCACAGTTCCAGACCCTGGTGACTTTTCGTGTGGGGATTTGCTGCTGTTGTATACATGCACTGAATGTGTGAAGAAATTATTGCGCATTTGTAAATGAGCCCTGCCAGTCGTTTGTTGCATTTAGTCTGCATGTTCACACAGCGAGTCATTTTGACTTGAACACCACTGACATGGGAGTATATTTAACTTTTTCATATTGTCATGCTGACATTCAAACTACATTCAATTTTGTGATGGTTGAATGTGAGATCAAGTCACCCAGGGTGAGCCATATGAATTGGGTCCCTGTTGTAGCCCTGAAACTGTCCTCATTTCCTATCTCTTTCAGCCACATTTAACTCATATAGCAGAAGACTGGGAAACTAAATAATAGAAATACCACAGTCCTGAAAGATGGACAAAGTTTTCTCACCCCTTCTTCTGCTAAGTTGCCAAAACAGAGATAGTTACCAAATTGTTGAAGCATGAAGTACGAACAGTTTCACTCAGGGCTAAGTTCAACCTTTTTCCTCTATAATGGGGAGAGATGTATGTTGAATTCTTCATTGTTTACAGGCCTAGTCAGTGAGGATATTAACTATGAGCTTCTTGCTTGGTGCAACAAGGGAGAGCCAAAGGGTTGAGAATATAATTTACTCTCCAGACAAATCGGCCCCTTGTTCCTACAAGTAAAATATTCAGCACAAATAGACCTACTTTTTAGAAAATTAATTGGTCATCAAATGGTCATAAAGACATGATATTTGTTCAAGTTAACATTATTATCAGGGCATACTATATTATTATTCACAATCTTCACAATCTTAAAATGACATTCATTATTCATTCCCCATTCTTTTCCTTTTAACCAGGCGCTGATGCAAAGTTAGGGAGGTGCACTGAGGTATGATAGCGCCATCAAGGTCCAGATTGAGATGAGAGAATGATCAATGCAATATACTAAATGACAGAGCGGAACATATCCCTTAAACCTCTTGTGAGACAGGTGTTAGCTTGAGTGACAAGTCACAATTATACCCCGACTAACAAGGGACACTCACCCAGAGCAAAACTAATGAATTCCTGGGGGATTTCAGCTCATGTAAAAAGGAATAAAAATCAACTCCAAAAAATGTAATTCTGTGAAAGTCAGTCACTGTGTAGAATGTGTTTTAGTGACAACAGAACCTAGAAGTTACTCTAAAACGCTTCAATCTACATGAAATACCTGTAGCCTTCATCACACTTTTGTTGCTGATATCAAAACATAGTTGTGAAGTTCTGAATTCTACAAAAAACAGCAAGGTTGTCTTAGGGTGCAATCTCACTCATTACGATGCAGCGTATTCCTATTGATGTCAGCTGCATTGGAAGTGTCGCAGTCTCGTAGTCACACTGACTGGTTGCACTTGCCCTCTTATGGCGCTCCTGTCTTTCTGTCTCTGACTCGCAGACTTGGAAAGCAGGTGTTTGACAGCTGATGGGTCTAGCTAAGTCGGGTAAAAAAAGAGAATAATCTATCCTTCATACTGCATAATACACCCTTAGTTATAATAGGTGGAAATGTTGTGTGCTGTTATAACGTAATGGACAATTAAAAAACTAAACAAACTCAACCCTCATCAACACATCTATCATTACACAACCCTTATTATACAAATAATTCCATTACGCAACATCACACGTTGTTATTGGAATCCTACCAGGCATCTCCAGTACAACAGATTCTGCTTTGAAGAAGTAAAAAAATAAAAAAAACAGTCAAATAAATAATACAAAATGTCAGATTACTGTATCTTGACTAATCCTCGTAGGACATTGGTTAAGAATGCAAGATGATAGAGGAGAGTCCCAAACGGTCTCTTTGTGAAACGGTGCTTGTCTGTGATGTATGGACGTCAGACGAGGACACACACTAAGTAGACACACAAAGTGGTTTTCAACTGTTTTTTTTGTTTTCTTTTTATTTAACCTCTCTATGACTCCTTCCCTGTTTGTACATTTAGATGTCAAGGAGTAATGACTGAAGGTGATTTAGCTGCAGGCTCTTGAGTAACTAACACTCCCTTACCAGTGTTGGTTATTTTAATACAAAATTAATACCCTCAGCCTTTCGTAAGTATTTGGAGTAGTCGTTAATCGATAGTCGTTAAGGGGTTTTAATTATTCATAACATGGCAAACATATGCAAATAACTTTTTGCCTAAAACTCAGTATTTGTAAATCAAGGGAGGGCAAGTCATTTCCAGTTTGATGTGTAATGTTATACAGGTGCACTGATGCATTTCCATTCTCTGCCCTTGTTTATAACTCCTTTGGGGCTGATGTGTTTCTTAAGGACATGAATATTGCTTTGTGAAGCAGCCTCTGTGACCTAGATACAGACACCTACTCCATTTGAACACACACAAATATTTAACATTACATTTTAGAACACGCACGCACGCATGCACACACACACACACACCTATGCCTCCTCCATTTAGAATGTCCTCCATATCCGTGGGAATATGAGCTAATAAACAGTTTCTCTTCCCACAGATCAATTTTATTAATAATTCACTGAGATAATGTATTTCTCTTAACTGCCGGCCTGTCTGTGTAGCTAGGTTGAATATGACCTTATTCTCTACCTCTCAAGCAGATTCATCTTGATAATGTTCCTTTATGTGTCATATTTAACCTCCATTTGTTAAAGTGCAATTCCGCCACATATTCATCATCTCCAGCACCAAACCAGTTACATTTTACATTTTTGTCATTTAGCAGACGCTCTTATCCAGAGCGACTTACAGTTAGTAAGTGCATACATTTTTTTTTCATACTGGCCCCCCGTGGGAATCGAACCCACAACCCTGGCGTTGCAAGCGCCATGCTCTACCAACTGAGCTACACAGGGCCCCAGTGTCTACATATTGTATGTGAAAACAGCACGTTTCTATGATCTGAGGTTAAAAAGATAAGAACTAAGGTCCTAAAAAAAGTATTCTCTGTGACATCACAGGGTAGGATTAAAAGTAAAAAACTGTTCAATTTTTTTGCTCCCCATGTCATCGCAAATCTCATAGTGTTTGAAAATCACTGTTTTTAAAATGTTGAAACTTTGATGATGTCATCGGGTAAAACTTATTTACTGTATATTTCTTTCTACAAAATGTAGAAATGCGCTTTTTTCACATATGTTGACACTGGTATTGTTCCGGTACATAATGAAAATGAAGTTGAAAAGTGGTGGAGTTGCCCTTTAACTTTTGATTTAATAAAGAGGCCAGTCGTCTTCCAGGTGGCTCGCCAAGAGATTCTCCTCTATTATTATCACAGGCCAAAAGTACAGGGGGAAGAGAGAGAGACAAAAAGGGAGCTGGAGGAGGATGAGAAGAAGTATTTTGTTGGGGAACCCATATGGCACACACCTAACATGAGTGAAAACCAGCGGAGCAATGAGCCGAGGCAGGAATAATGATGGATTGTGTCGATGTTAGAAGCAAAGGAAGTGAATAAATAAGTAATATAAAAAAACACATCTTCACGATTTCATTCGTTTTACCGGGAGGCAATGGAGCTTGTTATGTTGTTAGTGGTGTCAACTCTGACTCTCTCTTTCTCTTTGCTCGCGGTGCTGTTTTAGCTGCAGAATAGAGATGGAATGATCCATTTAGTACATGAGGGTGGGTTCACAACCTCTTTCCTTGTATAGTCCAGCACTCTCCCCATCAACCGCCCACTGTGGCAATAGTGGTTAAGGTTTGCGGCCCTGGTCAGTGGTCTGTTTTCCTTGGCTATGGTCCAGCAGAGTGAACCAAACCAGGGGAAGGTTGCCAGATTGGATTTGTCTGAATACCCCTTTTGTGCTGTGCTGGTGGTATTGGGGCAGGGTGTTCAAAATAAAATAAATGACCAGGATGGTTCCGTTACCATGGAGAATTTAAATTGAAAATGTAAATTGGGGGGGAGTGGGTGGGTGGTAACTGTCTTCATGTGATAACATATACTTGGATGAACATAAGGTCATCAATCCCCTCTCTGCTCTCTTAAAAGATAGGGATTTCAGAACATTGATAAAACAACACAATTGGGAGTCATTGTTAAAAAGACTATATAAAACATTCAGGCTATACTCTTAAGACTGTTGTTTCATTAAGCAACATATTCATAGCTAAGAACACCTCACAAAACAACACGATTGCCATTCAAGGTTAATAAGACTGACAATCATATATTATTTTAAGCACCATGTTACATGTCCTGAAACACTGTAACTGGACTGCCTTTCACTTTCCATCAACAGTTTCTGATCCACAGTTTCTGATCCACAGTTTCTGATCCACAGTTTCTGATCCACAGCCTATATGCTGGTAGGAGCTTGTAGTCCGTCAGGCTTGATGAGGTGTCATTAGCGAGTGAGTTAGAATGATTGAAATCTTCAAATGGAAGTGTGGTGGTGAGAAAAGGCAAAGTTTCACCCTCAGGCAGACGTCTGTATTAATAAAACATTAGTAGGAATAAATCACCAGCTCTTTCTGTGCCCTCAGAGGTACGTAATGATTGTTATTTTACCTCATGTAGGTATATGTGTTTAGATGCAGTACTAGCACTTCTAAAAGTTTTCGGAGAATGAAGGAAAAACTCCTGTGAACTTTGCAGACATGTCACATTTCAACAAACATCTGTTCCGTCCTTGATTGCTAGGCTTCAACACTTATTCTGTGTACAATTATTTTCCCTCCTACCTATTTCAAATACAGCCATTTGAAATATCAATAATTTGTCACTGGTTTCTAAAACCATTTGAATTAATTTGGGTGTGAATTTAATCATCATGGTGGTGGGTGACACAATGTTTTAGCCACTCTCTGGCGGTGGTATTGAGGGAGCTTGTCGTTTTGTTTACCGGGAAGCTATTTGGAGGTAAATAGTTGTGCAAATATTTCAGATTTAATCTATATTCATTGTTCTGACTTGCTGTCTCTTTGTATTGTGCCTTTGCATGATAAACAGGGTAGTGTTACGTGAATTTCTATTCCAAATGTTTCAAAAATGAACTTATTACTCAGTCTGTATCCCAGAGGTTGTAAATCTCTAATAATCAGACCAAGTAGCCCAGCATACAATCATCAGGCTTTATTCATTGAGAATTCTAAAACAAAATGGTGGTACAATCCTTTTATACACATAAGTCACACGAAAAATCCTGTAAGCACACACACACTTCGGTTCAGCTCATGTTTTCCTCTGCTATCCTGACCATTAGGACACACACTGTTCTTATCATTTTCCTACTCCTTGCCAGGTGGCAAACTTCAGTTATCGCATCCTCACAATATCCTGCATACTCCTCAAAAAGTCTAACAGTTTCTCTCCTCCCTAAATTGGGAGGCCCCTTTATCTTGGTTTAGACAGTTCTCCTTTGTAGTCTGGTCTAACTCTTACTCACGTTGCTAAATAGTAGCTCAATGCCATAGTCTTTACTGGTCCTACACTCACACATTTCTAACACATTTCACACAGTTTCAGGGTGTAATAATGAGTCATTAATAATTAATCTATCAGGTAGTAACGATGAGGAATTCAATTCTGTCTGCACAGCACCATTCTGAATCTAAAGTAGATTCACACACTAGCTGAAACAATTACAACAACAATTGTCTGTCCTTGTCAAAACTTCTAATTCAGACAGGTCATGTGTAGCCTACTTAGCTATGTTTCCCATACATTACACAGGACCATTTTCTTTCCTCTATGGATAATGTTGACTGTGTGTTCTGTACGATAACGTTTTTAAAGTAATGTTCAAGGTACTGTAATAGAGATAAATGTGATTCTTGTTTTAATAAAGGCTATGACCAAAGGCTACGATAGAAATGGACAGAGTGTACTCTCAAAACTCATAAGAAAACATATCCTGATTATTTAGGAATGTAATGCGAACGGCCACATGACATTTGAGGTGTTTAGACAAAGAGGAAATGACAGAAAAACCTCTCTCCTCATCACTCCATTCATTTGGATTATTTTATACTGTATAATTACATCATTTGCATTTTTCAGGCCTCTCAAATCCTCGGTGACAGAAAATGACTCCCACTCATCTCTCTGAAAGGATGATCGTCATCAGAAGTTTATCACAGTGTAATGACGAGGATGAGAGTCGGTACGAGGCAGGGAGGACAGAAGCCATAATAGAAAGAGATTGGAGTGGTGGTGATGGTGGCAGAGCTCGCAGCTCACCGTAATGTGAAAAGGACATTGTTGGAGAGGTGCACACCATACATTAAATAAAGTGCAATCCTGTACTCACTCACTGAGTGGGTTATCAAGGCACTGTGGCAAACCCCCGTGTGGGAAAACAATGGGCCTCTTTTAAATCCTACCCAATCTGAGAAGCTGTAAACCAAACACACGCACACACACACACACAAACACACACACACACAATCTGAAAAGCCATAAACCTCTCATGAAAAATAAAGATTGAGTGAGCGAGCGAGAAAAAATAAACCTTACCATTATTATTACTGGAAATGAAATGGCATGTAGCTTTGAGTTTTACCATGCTATTGAAAATATGTTTTCCTGAGGACCTCTGTGTTTTTAGTGACGTTGGTGGATTTTTATTGAAGCAGGTAAGTAGAGAGGGATGGTGGAAGAGAAGGGATGGTGGGTGTAAGGAAGTCTGGGAATTGACAGGATAGACAGTACCATGTAGTGCCCATCACTGTCAGTCACTTGTCTAGTTGAGGCTATTCACCCCTTGCCACAATGTAGCAATTCCATTGAGTTAAAACTAATAACAGCTGATTTCCATATACTGTACCATGATTCAAACCATGACTTTTTCCTGACCACAACAAAACACAGCATCTGCTTTGCTCTGTAAAATATTATCCACTTCGCTGTGAACACATGGCAATTCCCTCTGTCTATACAGACCCATCAGATTTTTGCTGTGTCATGCACATTCACATTCATGCTGTAAACATTGACTTCTCACTCTCCAAATGGACAAGTATAGGCCTAGTATAGCTCTACTGGGGATGGTGAGAACAGCTTGTTAGACACACACTCACACACACACAGACCAGTCTATCAGGCCAGTGTCCCCACAGCGATGCTCTATTCCCTCTAGACTCCTTATCTGAAATTGCATTTTGTAGTAGATATGGCACGGCCACACAGAGAAGTGTCCCTCACCATGAGATAAAGAGCTGTGTAGATTCACCTCAAACCACAAAGGAGTTCCTTACTGGGTGTCAATAAGGCTGTTAAAAAGGTCTGTCTCATGAGCCTTATAAGATATTTATTTGGCATATAGGCAGACATTTTACACCATACTCTAATACGTTATTTAGTTGTAGTGTTAGGAAGACATTTTACACTGTTTACTATAAGTGTCAAGACAACATAAGAGGCATGTTTGCTATTTTGTTCATACAGCAATTTCTTTAAAGGCAAATGGGATTAGGTTGAGTCATTATCCAGTAGTGAGTCAACAGTTACTGTGGAGGTTTTCCTTGGTGAGCTAACATCACGTCTTAACACAAGAGCCAAAGCAAGAACCTTTAATTAATCTTGACATGTTTTATCAACATGGCTGTTCCTCCTTGACTCTCTCTCTCTCTCTCTCTCTCTCTCTCTCTCTCTCTCTCTCTCTCTCTCTCTCTCTCTCTCTCTCTCTCTCTCTCTCTCTCTCTCTCTCTCTCTCTCTCTCTCTCTCTCTCTCTCTCTCTCTCTCTCTCTCTCTCTCTCTCTCTCTCTCTCTCACACACACACACACAAATGCAGGTCACACAAACACGTCACACAAACACACACACGTGATACAATGACACACAGACGTGATATGATGACACGCACACTTACACACACAGCAAATCTCCCCACCCCACTTAAATACAGAAACCTATTCAACCCTTGACCAAGGTTAAGAAGAAAAACATACAATGAATTTGCTATTGAATTATGGCATTAGATGCAATTTTATTGGATTGCTGGACTGTGAGTATGCGTTAGACCTGGACAGCTGTCTTGCCCACAGTGAAATGTGATGGATGGATAGGGGAGCTATGGGGGACATATGGAAATTCCCAAGCATGAAAGAATGGAAGAAAAAAAATAAAAAATAAAAAAATAATTGAGGTTGCAGATAGTTTTCAAAATCGAAAACAGAATCGAGAATCAATCAGGATTTTATCGACATCATTGATTTTCTCCCCTCTTTCCCAAACAGCTCCTTAGGGGTCATTTGTAAAGATTAACTGGCTAAGCAAACACATTGAGATGCAGCTATCTGCTGTTTAAGAGACATCTGTCCCTAATTTGTAGCCATAAACAGTACGGAGGGTCACCCACGGCGGTGAGCAGGGTGGTGTCAGTGATGACAAGCGTTGGACATTAGGATTGACAAAGTGGATCATTGTTTGTGACGGAGTAGCAGCATGGCCTAGTTCACCAGTACCTCACCATTATTTGGTGACACCATGAGTCAGCTAGAAGAGAGAGAGAGAGAGAGAGAGAGAGAGAGAGAGAGAGAGAGAGAGAGAGAGAGAGAGAGAGAGAGAGAGAGAGAGAGAGAGAGAGAGAGAGAGAGAGAGAGAGAGAGAGAGAGAAGAGAGAGAGAGAGAGAGAGAGAGAGAGAGAGAGAGAGAGAGAGAGAGAGAGAGAGAGAGAGAGAGAGAGAGAGAATACTGCTAATGTCAATGTACACTTGCATGAGTGTGTGAATGTGAAACCCGGAGTGTGTGAGTGTGTGAGTTGTGTCCAACTCTTCCATGAGAGCTGGCTGAATACAGAGCCAACGTGATGAGCCTACAGTAGTCTTCACATGGCAGGCTGAGGTTGAAAGGGTCACAGGGGGTTGGCGTGTGTTAACCGTCTTCTAAAAGGCCAAGACCGCCAGAAGAACCCTTGACAAGCACCACTTGGTCACCTTATCTTTCACATTTCAGATAAAAGGTTCATGCCTCTGAGTTAATCATGAAACCTCAGAAAGAGATTTGAACTTTTCAATTGACCAGATAACCTTTGGTGAAGTGATGTGCAGACCAGCTATATCATCCAAAGGTTATAAGGAAACTGTCGATGGGTCTTGGTTTGGGTTTAGTTAATCTCGGTTAAACCAGAACTGAAGTCTTTCGTAATTGGTCAGATGCTCGATTAAGTTCTGAGTCCATACGTGTTAAGAAAAGAGATGTAAGTTACGGGCAAGTCTATGGGAAAAATTTCCCCTCCCCTTCAGAAATTCGAAAGTTGCTAACACCTACAAAATCCTGATTTGACCAAATAACCAGTGACGAAAAACCCAAGCACCAGAACTAATGTTGCTGATCTCACGCATCCCGTTATATCATGACAGATCTACGGTACCATTCATGTTTGCATAATCTGTCCACGAGAGATTAGGGTTTAGGCAATACTGTCAGGAAACATGGCTACTTTAAAAAGTTTGTTATTTATTTACTAGGATGGGCAACATGCCGTTTTAATTCCTTTAATTTACAATGGAATCAGGATATTTGCCCACTTCGCAAAGTAAGGACCGGGGTCAATTTTTGTTGACCCCCATAGCTTTTTGGGGTTATGAAGTTTTTACCAGATTAGTCTAGACTGTTTCTTATGATGTGCCTCTGCTCAAAGTCGTTTCTGGAATAATATTGTGAAGTGCACTGTGTTTTAAAAGCCAACTGGGGAGATGGTTGGGGCCCTGCCTCAATGTACCACATAGGAAGTAAATAAACGTTTTATGGTCTTATTATTATTATTATTATTTTAAACTGGCTTCATGGCTTTGGAATAAGGATGAGGTAGCCTTGCAAGCTCTTGCCTTGCAAACCATTATAGGATTAGTCCCCTGTAGCTCAGTTGAGCATGAGTTGTGGGTTCGTTTCCCACGGGGGCAGTATGAAAATGTATGCAGTCGCTCTGGATAAGAGCATCTGCTAAAATGTAAATGTAATAAAGTCAATATTTGACTGGTTGCAGGCATTTTTATTATTTTGCTACATTTGACCAAAGTATGAAGCAGCAATGTTAGCAAAAGCCAATGCTTTCTTACTCCAATATATATAATCTACCAAAGATTCTACTGTACACGCCAACATTGAATAATTGGAAACGTAGTTTAGTTGTTATCAGTAATATGTTGTCTTAAATCAAACATTGATTTGGGAGGTTATTGCTAGGGTGTTTCAGTGTATGGGTAAAGGAAATACATATCTGCCATGCTGAGAGTTTGTGCTACGTGCATTTTGTTTCCTCCACGGTCCAGTGTTTCTGTTTAATTGATTCCCTCATTTAATTTATTTCAGCTTCCGGTTGAAAACAACATATAGGGATATTGCATCTCCTTCGTCAAACACAGTGAGGTACATGTAAAATGCATTTTAAAAGAGCGACCCTTTATAGTGTTACGCTTTACAAAAAAAGCAATTACTCTTATGTATTTAAACATCTCTTTTCCTCCATTTATTCTAATTCAACAAACCTTCCCTAAATCATCCCTAAAGTATAGATTATAATGTCTTAACAAGGCTGCAATGTATTTAGAGTTATTTAGTTATTTAGATTTTAAACTTCAGTCAGACAGAACCAACCTTCAGGCCAGGGAACTGAACTGAAACGAGCAGAAAACAGGAAAATTAGTTGTTTGCATTGGCCCATCTGAAAATGTCTGCAGGGGCAAGAACCAAATGCACCTTCCAGGCCCACAGAGACAAAGGCTGGAGCAGAAGAGGAAGATGGGAAAGAAAACAAACAGGAATCCACTAAAGCAGCGTGTGCCAAGACAACGGGTCACCTTTTAAATGTTAATGATGATGATCATTGTGTAATTAGGACACATGCCAATTTGTATACGTGACTGCAGAGCCTTTTATACTCTACTGATGCGTTGTACTTTCAGCACCACCTCCTGTTAGTAATAAGGTTGTGGTCAGGCTGACTTCTTTGGTTTCTGTTCTTCATTAGATGACTAATATGAGAGCCTAATAATGTTGTAGGCAATTCCTGAGAGTAGAGTATTGTTCTATCTTTTCAACCAGGGAGTTGTCTGCAATTTCTGCAATTGTCAAGATAATCAAAGTATACTACAAAATTCCAACATTGTATTTCTTAACATAGCAGCAGGTGACATTGAATTAATTAAATCTCATAATTGACAACGTATCTAACACATCACACGGCTAGCAGCTACCTGTACTCCACAGAAGAACACCCACCCACTCTCAATTTACAGACTGCAACCCTTAACACTCTGAAGGCAAGGTGCCAGTTCTAATTGACTGTAGTCTGCAATCCGTCCGATTGGTTGACTCTACTCCAGCAGAGAGAGAGAGAGAGAGAGAGAGCCCTGGGAGCAAAATCACTGAAGAAGGCCTTGATCTTGAGGAGTGAGAAGTACCGCAATGCCCTAATTGAGCTGGCTTTGAGCCACTGCGCGGCTGAATTACACCTGACCTGAGATCTATACAAGAGCAAGCCTGTACTATGCCCACACACGTGTGCCTCCGCCGAAAGCGTTAAACTCCCATGTATTCCTTCCCTGATAATGAGGCCTTACCTTGGAAAGATGCGTTAGCCTGAATGGATACAAAGACGTGTTGCCTTAGCTGTCATTCTTCAATGTGATTGTTTAGCTTTGACAGCTTTATTAACCTGCATGTTTGCCTGGGTTCCTTCTATTTATAGTCAAGGTAACTTAGGAGAGGAGCAGGAGGAGAGATAGTCAGAGGTGCAGAAATAGTCAAATACTGTACTGTAGCTACAGCAGGACGAGTTAGATTATTGGCTGTTTCTAACAAGTAATTGAAAAATGAACAAAGGGCATTCATAAGCTGTAGGATACTAGGCTTCTTGGGTTATGAACAAGGCAATACGAAGCGGGTGTTTTGTTGTTGTTGTGATCTCGCTGTTGTCATGAATAAAAATGGCAGCTCATTTAAAAGCTATATATCTTCTTTGGCATTTGCGGGATATCGTCCCTGATGTCATATTCCAAATGGAAGAATGAATGTTTATTTCTGTCAATATATCACTTTCTCTCCTTCCCTCCTGATGTCCCGGTGTAGCTACAACATCGAAATCACGCTTTGCGGAATGCATACATTGCATAAACAAAGCTTGTTGCGATCGGTGCATCGGAATACATTTTCGCCTCATCTCCTTCGGTTTAAAGGGATTCTTTGGGATTTTGGCAACGAGGAAAGGCATTGACAGTGTCTGGGGCGCATCTGACAGAGAGAATAAATGTGCTCCTCACTGTAATGATCACTCTAAGCCCAGTCGGTGCTATCTCCGTAGCATGCTGAATATCAAGGAGCACAGCACACATGCAGACTGAATCACAGCCACTAATGAGACTTAATAGTCTTAATTCGTCCCCCTCAATAGGACATCCTTTATTTTCTAGTCCACACTTAGAGCTATAAAGTCGATTGGAGACTCGCAACAACAGGAAGCCTGATATTTAGGTATTTTTATGTGCCAAAGGAGAGAATACTAGCTTGGAGGATTGTGATTTGGGCCAGCTAGTTGTTACAGGCGTGTTATTTACATGAAAGGGTTGCATAAGCAGCGATTTTCTACTTATTAGGTCGAGATGATTATAGAAAATTACATGTTCTTTGAATGGGGTTGAGTTTATTGTGGAATATAATTTTAAAAGTTCACAGAAACCTTAGAAGAAGACTGTGGTTTATCGTGTTATAGCACAATCATATACCCGTAATCTTTCATCATTCGACACTAGTAAGCTATACTTTCTCAAATTTGCATTTACATGCTCTAATAAGTTATTTTAGCTCCAATTGTACATGTGAGCAGAGTAGAAAATCTCCACGCGTTTACTTATTAGATAACTTCTGAAATAGTCTCGTTTTCATTTTTGAGTACTCTATTCAGAATAAAGAAAAGCTATTAAAGGTACATACTGTCAGATCCTTCGGAGCCCAATCTTGTTAATAAACCCATGTTACTCTCCTTTCCACTGCAGAAATCTCAGATAGAGAGAGGGAGGAGAAAGGAGCAGAGCTTTCATATCGTCTTATTATCATGCTCAATTGAATTGCTAAGTGAAAAGTCTGATGATCAAAATTAGAACATGGCCAATTTGTGTTCTATCTTCCCCCCTCCAAGGCTATGACCTTTTAGACTTCTAATTGGTTTATAAAGAGTCTCTCTAACACATGAGTGTTGCAACTTCACTATACAACTGTACAGTTAGAGTACTGGAAAGACACCCGAGGTTCATATTACCTTTATATTGTCCCGTGTAGCTCAGTTGGTAGAGCATGGTGCTTGCATCTCCAGGATTGTGGGTTCGATTCCAATGGGGGACCAGTATGAAAATGTGAGGACTAACTAATGTATGTCGCTCTGGATAAGAGTGTCTGCTAAATTACAAGCAACTTTCTGAATCACGGAAATGCATTTTGTAAAACGTTCGTATGACCTTTAGCACTCATAGTCCTATAGTTGGGGTAACTCCTATCTATCTCTCCACAGCTCAATGGCACATATAGTACAGTTGATACCATAGCCTTCAGCTAACCCTACTTATTTTTTGATGCTGTTGTGATGGATCATATATTGAAACTTGGTCATCCGCATGACTCAAGAGCAGACTGCCTAGCCTTTAGCTCTAGCAGCTAACTAATCGGTCTTTAGTGCTCCCGATTGGCGCAGCGGTCTAAAGCACTGGATCTTAGTGCTAGAGGCGTCACTACAGACCCTGGTTTGATTCCAGGCTGTATCAAAATCCGGCCGTGATTGGGAGTCCCATAGGGCAGCGCACATTTGGCCCAGCGTCGTCCAGGTTTGGCCGGGGTAGGCCGTCATTGTAAATAAGAATGTATTCTTAACTGACTTGCCCAGTTAAATAAAGGTAAAATAAATTAATAATACAATTAGTGGCTGTCTCCACTGCACTGTAGCCATAACTGACCTCAAATCTCTCCAAATCACCATAGCTCATTCTGTGAATCTCCATGGTGATAACCCTCCAACCCTGCGAGCGTATCCCAGTCCGCTTTTCTGGGGTGACTCACAGGATGTGCGCTGTGAGGTCGCTGGATGACCATGGATGTCTGAATCATGCAACACATGGTATAACTGTTTGTTAGGGCTGCCTGGGACTGGGTGATGCCAACTCTGTATAAGTGACCCATGCCAGACCAGAATGAGCCAATGAATAGACCTACATGGCCTGTGTTCAATCATGACAGCTGAAGAGTGACTTTCTGCATGACTGAGTAACCATGTTTTCCAATTTATATCAACTGTGTGTATATATTCCCTAACATCAGACTTTCACTGAGTTACGGTATGCTGTCCTAATATGGACACCGTAGCAATATTCAGTGTAATATTGTCACGAGAATTTCTATCTCAATGTTCTAACTGAACTATTTTATAACTCCATCTGTATCCTGGGGGTTGTAAAGCTCCAGTTATAAGAAACAGACAGAGTCCCAGCATACAATGATCAGTCCTTTTATACACACATACAAACAAGTATTTTGGCAACACCCTATTCTTGGCACACTGTGGTTTTCTATATCGTAAGTCACTCTTCTTCATATTCTCAGTAAGCTTTCTGACTGTCCTCACCCTAGGTAGGGACATGTTTCTCAGTGTCTGGTATCGCATCCTGTGACTCTTGCTAAATAACCACAGGCTGTGTTCATTTGTTCTATGCATGCACACACATTATCAAGCTTATAGTTTTAGCTGCCTGCAAGTTGTCACACAGTCCACATACTTTCAGGGTGTCACATTTTAGTCATTACTGTATACTGTATATTCTAAATTCTTCTACCAAATATTTTTGTTGGTTCTGGCTTAGTTGCGTAAAAAAAAAGAGGAAAAATAGCACTCAAATAGAACAATAACTTCTATAATTTAGAATTAAATCTCCTAACAATAAAAAAACACTTTGCTTGTTTTCTTAATCTCAATACTCCAAAATGCTATTAATTTGATACTTAATTGAATCATTGTCAGGTCTGTTTTAACCAACAGGGCTCTTTTGAATTGTAAATATGGAGTTAGATATTCATTTTCTGCCATTTAAATAATTTATAGATTTGCCTTCAGGGCTAAGTCTCTCAACAGGGGAAGATAATGGAAATGAATAGGTGACAGACAGACTATGTTATAGTAAGTGTATTAAACACACTGTTTTCATCCCCTCTGTGAATCGCTAACATCTCTCATCGTTTACCCTGGAAAGACATCAATCGTAAAAAGTGCAAGGAGCAACAACTGACAAAGCGATTCTCCAAAATGGCTGATCAATCATAAACAGTCGCAAATAGCAATAATGGATGGCGTCGTGGCTGGCGGGATGGTGGGAGAGGATTGGCCCGGTAACACACACGAGCCGTCGTCTACCATCCTGACATTGCCTTATCAGGATGTTAATGCTGGCAGGTGGCCCCTGCCAAGTCGAGCCGCGTTATTGGTGGTCCGTATCACATTGAGCCAATGGATCACTTGGTTGTTGGATGACAGCGACCATTCCCCCCTGTGTTACCTGCTGAGGGAGAAACCATATCTCAACGCAGGCCACTAAAAGGACAACATATTGCATTTTTAATTGAACCTGACAGATGCTATGACTACACCGGCACACTATCGATAACACTCCATTTTGAAAAGTGTTATCTTTATTTTTAACACAACCTCTTCCATATTGGACACATCAGTCTGCTGCTCCAGCAAGGTGACTGACAGGAAGACAAGGTTGAAAAAATATAATTAAAATGTTAGGAGATGCGGCTCAGAGTTAATCAGGTTTCCTGCTGTCGCCTCATCGTGTCACCTCTGAGGAAGATTCACAATGACACATACTGGTATGCCTGTGGTTTAGAAAAACTCCCTCCCTTCTTCTTAGAATATGTCTCAGTAACCACAAATGATATGTCAGTGGTTAAATTAAATGGGAAAGGGCAAGAGGAGGTGTTCGGTCAGAGAAGACATTGAAGATGAATTTAATTGCACTTTGAATAATATATTTAGACCATTCAGTTGTCTTGCTACTTCTACTGTAGTCTACTCTACACTTATGGCCTTGTTCTTAGACCCTAGCCTACTTATGTCTTCCTCCCGGATAAACACTGTGCATTAGACCATACCAAAGCCCCAGTATATCTCCAACCCTGGTCTCACATCACATCATTTTGCGTTTTCACTGTCCCCTACTCCTTTACTTTCTCGCCACTTTCTCCTGAGTGGCGCAGTGGTCTAAGGCACTGCATTGCAGTGCTAGCTGTGCCACTAGAGATCCTGGTTCGAATCCAGGCTCTGTCGCAGCCGGCCGCGACCGGGAGACTCATGGGCAGCGCACAATTGGCCTAGCGTTGTCCAGGGTAGGGGAGGGAATGGCCGGCAGGGATGTAGCTCAGTTGATAGAGCATGGTGTTTGCAACGCCAGGGTTGTGGGTTCGATTCCCACGGGGGACCAGTATGAAAAAAATAAAAAATATGTATTCACTAACTGTAAGTCGCTCTGGATAAGAGCGTCTGCTAAATGACGTAAATGTAAATGTAAATGTATTTTAGTACATTACTCTTTTAGTATTTGTCCTTTGATAATGTGCTGTGAGAGACATTGAAGTCCCTGGCCAGAGGTTCACGGTTCAAAGTCGAGGAGAGAGAAGAAGGAAGGAGATGTCTCACCACTCAAGACTGGAGTAAGAGAGAGGGAGATTGTCTGAGTCCGCCAGGCCTGGCTTTTGCTTTTATCCTTCTTCCTCACAGTGAGCACGCTCAAACCCCCGCCACGGATTCTCCTATGCAGCCAGATAGCGTTTGATTCGCTTGACTTACTCTAAGGGCTAGTGCCAGCCTGAGAGACAGTTGCACCATGGGAAGGGTAAAAGGGCGACCGTAATGTAATGTAAGAGAAGGAAGCTCTGCAGCTTGTGCCCTCACTCTGTAAATGTCAAACATTTAGTGCAGGTATAGGGAGCATTGAGGGAACACTTTTGATGACACTTTAAGTTATCATTAAGTTAGCTTTTCCAGAGTTCCTATTTGCAAGGTAGTAGGGTTGTATTAGTCTGGCTCTGATCTGTTTGTGCTTTATAGTGAACTCATATGTTTGTTATGACATCAATAAGGGATCATAGCTTTCACCTGGATTCACCTGGTCAGTCTATGTCATGGAAATGTTTTGTCCACTCAGTGTATGTTTGTTATGTTGTTATACCTGCTGTTATGCTTAACATTTTATCTACTGTATGTCTATGTCTGATGTGATGATGATTAATGATGAGACATATTGGATAGAAAATGAAATATGAAAACCTATTATGACAATCCAGCACAAATCATCATGCTTTGTTCCGACACATCAGACCACCGAATCATAAAACATGTAGAAAATGTTTGGACGATAGGGACAAACTGGTCATGGTGACTTTTGACGCTGGGAGAGTATCACTCTGTCCCTTTGAATTTACAAGGACATTGCAGCCACATTTAAGTTCAGATACAGGTTGTTATGGTAGCACTCTTCTATCACTGGACTTTGAAGTTGAAATGGGAAAACTGTTAATGGCAGGTGATTATGAAGTGGAATGCCACCACATAAATAATTCAGATAAAGATAGAATAATGTTGTGTAGGAATGTGCCACATAATGGGAACATATGGAAACCAATGCATTTCTGTTGGTGTGAAAGGTTACATCGTCCAAATGTACGAAAAACAGATATTTCTCTTGAGCTGGTTTGGTTACATGAAAATAAATATTGACTGTGTTGTGTACGTTTCAGGTATATTTGTGTAATAGCCTATGACAGTGGTGTGATCAATCAATCACGTTTTAAAAACCAATAGTTGTGATAGGTGAGAACGCTTTCACTCCACATTTCATGGGAGGTATTTAATGAAAATTCCAAACAGATAAGTACCTCCATTCCAGTTTAATGAGCATTCAGTAAATGTACATTGATTTTAATTAGGCCTCATCCAGGCAGTGTATAACTCTAACTCTGCTCTCTTCTGCTGTATGAAGAGAGAGAGCGAGAGAGGAGGGAGGAAGAGAGAGAGAGAGAGATGAGGGAGGAAGAGAGAGAGAGACAGGGTGGAGAGTGATGCTAGAGGAGAGAGACAGAGATAGGAGACGGAGAGCGAGAGAGGAGGGGCTGAGGGAGGGGGAGAGAGTGGAGAGGGGGAGGGAAAGAGGGAGGGAGGGCTGTGGAGTGATAGAGAGAGAGGGATGGAAGGGACAGAAGGAGGGAGGGAGAGCAAGAAAGGATACGGTGACAGAGGAGAGAGGCTTGGATGAGAGAGAACGAGCAAGAGGGGAGAGAGGGATGTGTGGGAGGGAGAGAAAGAAATGAAGGGAGGACAAGGGAGGGCAGATAGAGGTGGAGATAGGGGAAAGCAATGGAGTGTAGAAGGGAAATAAATAACAAGAAAGGGGCAGCAAGGAGGAGAGGCATGGGTAGAGGGAGAGGAGTGTCAAAGGAGAAAGTAGGGAGGGAGATAGAGGGAGGGAGGTAGAACGACATAGGGAAACCTTGGCTTGGCTACCTCCCTAGTTCTCTATAACTAAGGCAATAAGAATCACCATAGCTATAATTGTGAACAGGTAGAGCTCCATCCAGACCTACTCTCTCAAATCGTATTTCCTGTCTGTTAATTTACCTACTTACTCCATCTGGTAGTATTTAAATAGGTAATGATTTGTAAGGTTAACCTAGGGCTGGCTCCACAGACCACTACTGTATATACAGTGGGGAGAACAAGTATTTGATACACTGCCAATTTTGCAGGTTTTCCTACTTACAAAGCATGTAGAGGTCTGTAATTTTTATCATAGGTACACTTCAACTGTGAGAGACGGAATCTAAAACAAAAATCCAGAAAATCACATTGTATGATTTTTAAGTAATTAATTTGCATTTTATTGCATGACATAAGTATTTGATACATCAGAAAAGCAGAACTTAATATTTGGTACAGAAACCTTTGTTTGCAATTACAGAGATCATACGTTTCCTGTAGGTCTTGACCAGGTTTGCACACACTGCAGCAGGGATTTTGGCCCACTCCTCCATACAAACCTTCTCCAGATCCTTCAGGTTTTGGGGCTGTCGCTGGGCAATACGGACTTTCAGCTCCCTCCAAAGATGTTCTATTGGGTTCATGTCTGGAGACTGGCTAGGCCACTCCAGGACCTTGAGATGCTTCTTACGGAGCCACTCCTTAGTTGCCCTGGCTGTGTGTTTCGGGTCGTTGTCATGCTGGAAGACCCAGCCACGACCCATCTTCAATGCTCTTACTGAGGGAAGGAAGTTGTTGGCCAAGTTCTCGCGATACATGGCCCCATCCATCCTCCCCTCAATACGGTGCAGCCGTCATGTCCCCTTTGCAGAAAAGCATCCCCAAAGAATGATGTTTTCACCTCCATGCTTCACGGTTGGGATGGTGTTCTTGGGGTTGTACTCATCCTTCTTCTTCCTCCAAACACGGCGAGTGGAGTTTAGACCAAAAAGCTCTATTTTTGGCTCATCAGACCACATTACCTTCTCCCATTCCTCCTCTGGATCATCCAGATGGTCATTGGCAAACTTCAGACGGGCCTGGACATGCGCTGGCTTGAGTAGGGGGACCTTGCGTACGCTGCAGGATTTTAATCCATGACGGTGTAGTGTGTTACTAATGGTTTTCTTTGAAACTGTGGTCCCAGCTCTCTTCAGGTCATTGACCAGGTGCTGCCGTGTAGTTCTGGGCTGATCCCTCAACTTCTTCATGATCATTGATGCCCCACAAGGTGAGATCTTGCATGGAGCCCCAGACCGAGGCTGATTGACCGTCATCTTGAACTTCTTCCATTTTCTAATAATTGCGCCAACAGTTGTTGCCTTCTCACCAAGCTGCTTGCCTATTGTTCTGTAGCCCATCCCAGCCTTGTGCAGGTCTACAATTTTATCCCTGATGTCCTTACACAGTTCTCTGGTCTTGGCCATTGTGGAGAGGTTGGAGTCTGTTTGATTGAGTGTGTGGACAGGTGTCTTTTATACAGGTAACGAGTTCAAACAGGTGCAGTTAAAACAGGTAATGAGTGGAGAACAGGATGGCTTCTTAAATAAAAACTAACAGGTCTGTGAGAGCCGGAATTCTTACTGGTTGGTAGGTGATCAAATACTTATGTCATGCAATAAAATGCAAATGAATTACTTAAAAATCAAACAATGTGATTTTCTGGATTTTTGTTTTAGATTCCATCTCTCACAGTTGAAGTGTACCTATGATAAGAATTACAGACCTCTACAAGCTTTGTAAGTAGGAAAACCTGCAAAATCGGCAGTGTATCAAATACTTGTTCTCCCCACTGTATCTTCCTTTGCTGTGAATGAGGAGAATCAATAAGGATTTTATAAAGGAGATGAGGGCTGTATTAGCTGAAGATTAACTCACTTCCTGCCTGTGTGTGTGTGTTTTCTAAAAAACGTCAGATTTCAAAGTGTTTTTGTTGCCCCTGCTGCTCAGTATTGTTCCATTTCACCAAACGTCAAATTTCGAAGTTAAGGGTTAAGTTTAAGCACTTATTCTGAATGGTTAAGGTAAGGGTTAAGGTTTGGGATAGAGTTTAAACATAACAAATAAAACCAGTGTCTACGACTGGCATGGAACACGCATAGTATCCCATGACTCTGGATCAGAAGGTTGTGTGTTCGATGCCAGTTGTGGACACTTTTAATTTTTTGTTTTAACCCTATCCCAAACCTTAACCCTTACCTTAAACCATTCAGAATGAGTGCTTAAACTTATTGTTTTAACCCTATCCCAAACCTCAACCCATGGGATTACGCCAATCCACCACCCCGTCCACAATGCCCTAGCAAAACATACTTGAAGGTAATGTTGTGGGGACAGTGTTATTTTTAAAAAAAAATTTACCCTTTCCCAAACCTTAAACTTGACATTTACCTTAACCATTCGGAATAAGTGGTTCAACTTAACTTAAGTCACTGTTGCCTCTAGTGGCTGGTTTTGAAGGCATTTCTCAATGTCCTCAGGACGTCAATCTTGAATGATCTCCCTGTCTGTACTTGAGTATGTGTGTCTGTGTGAGTGTTGATGGAGGCTGGTGGGAAGAGCTATAGGAGGACGGGCTCATTGTAATGGATGGAATGGTATAAGTGGAACAGTATCAAACACAATTAAAAATAGAAACCACATGTTTGACTCCGTTTCATTACAATGAGCATGATCTCCCATAGCTCCTCCCACCAGGCTCCACTGGTATGTGTGTGTCTGTGTCTGTATGTGTATGTGTTTAAGTAAGTCTGTGTGTGGATGTGTTTGAGTATGTCTGTGTTTGTGTGTATGTGTTTGTGAAACCGTTGGCAATGAGAGGAAATGAGGGAATGACTCAAAAAATGTGCAACGCTGCACAGTATATTCATGTGTTACATTTTAATGGGATATCTCCCGCCATTTCCCCTACTACCTGAGTTGACATAAACATGCTACCGAACAGACTTTTTAACAGCCAGCGTTTCCCCTCGTTTTAGCAGAGTTTAGGCGTAGTGCTACAAGCTCATATAGCTTCTCTCTCTCTCTCTCTCTCTCTCTCTCTCTCTCTCTCTCTCTCTCTCTCTCTCTCTCTCTCTCTCTCTCTCTCTCTCTCTCTCTCTCTCTCTCTCTCTCTCTCTCTCTCTCTCCCTCTACTTCATAGTCAAATGCTGCTGTTCCTGGGGCTTAAGAGTAGAGTGGACCTGATCAGTAGTGTAGCTATGGGGGGTATAGCTACATTCTAAGAATGCAATCAAGTAGAATAGGTACTGAAGTCTTTGAATGAGAAGAATCGTTGTGTAAACAGGCAGAAGTCTCATTAACATACACCTATACTGAAAAAAATATATTCAAACAACTTGTCAACTAATGTTCCCCGCACTACATTTATGTTTTAATGATTCTTCTTTGGCATGTTCCATGTTCCATAACACGGCTACTGTATGCTTAATGCAACCATGATGCAACACTGTCGTCACATGCAGAGCCAGTTATCCACAAGGACACAGACATTCTGAGGTGTTATTTTTATTAGCCAGGCATTTCCGCCATGCCGCACTGATTCAACACTCCTGAGAGACTAGATACTCATTCAGTATTCAATATCGAAAAGCATGTTCAATTTAGTGTCCTTGTTACCGGGCCGCATAGCATTGACCCCGGCGATTGACACCAGCAATTCGCGGGGCTAACACAATTAAACTTCTGACTTGCTTGGAGGAGAGATTAACTGTTTTCTCAAAGTCATTGGTGACCTATCATTAGCGCACCACAGAACTAAATCAGCATTCAAAATTGCGTTTGGCACTTTGAATTGGTCTTTGTGGACATGGGACATTTATTTATGCTAATAATAGGTTTTCACCACAGTTGGTTAATTGCGAGGCAACAAGCTGACATTTTCTTCCATTCATTGCAGTCCATTGGGGTTTTCGAGGAGGGGAGAATGTACTTGAAAAATTGCTGCCTCGTGAAACTTATTTGTTTACAGTTTGTGCCATCCACACTTCATTGAAACCATTGTCAGTCGACTAAACAGGACCAACAAAGATCGGCACTATGTATACAAACTTGACAATATGTTACAAGGAGTTGCTAAAAGTTGAGTTTTTTTTTGCAACCGCCCCACATTTAATGCTTTCACCGTTTGTATTCCGTTTGTGTTTGGGCGAGCAGTGCATTCTCGGAGACATGATTAAGATTTTCATGAGGGTAATACAAGCTGACAGGACTAAATTATTCTCTGGGATTTCAGCTGGTGCCCCAGTTATTCAATGTGAATTTTCAATTCATGCTGTCATGGAGGGGGACTGCTCCCTGTCTGTGTGGTGCCACCCACTGGCAGAGGACAGCAAGCTTGTCTGATAATATCAGGCACCTGCAGGAATCTCCACACACACTCTTAAGCGAGAACATGCAAGCTCACGCACACACACACACAGATACAGACATATTACCATGCTTTGCATTTTACCGGCATGGCAACACAGTAAAAAATGGGGTGTTAATATTTCAGAGTAAAGTTATTTTAACCCAGATAGAGTATTTTCAACATTTTTGAGAGTAAAGTTGCTCTATCAGTGGAGTTAAAAGTGAGTGTAAAAATCTGCAGATACGCAGTGACAATTTCAACTCTACAGCAGTGATGAATACCCGCCACTCTGCTTTGCTGAAGTTTGGCACGTACGTTGGTGGAGGAAGATTGCGAAGGAGTAGCTAGGCCACAGATATTGCTAGGTAAGTTACATCCCCGTTTTTTCAACACCAAACCGGTATTTTTAACTTTACATAATTTTAGAGTTGTGCTGATGTCAAGGTCATATTTTAAGTTACGAGTTCCATGCGGCGGTCCCCCTTGCAGTGACCTCGTCATCAGCCAGCTAAATTAGCTTGTAAGTTCAGATGGTTGACAGTAATAACTGTTATATGATATACCCATGGAATATGTTTGATATTTTTGTGAATGGCTTGCTATTTCATATGGCTGAAAATAGGTAACGTTAACTTAGCTAATCAGTTCGTTTGAAGGACACCACCGTTTGGCATGAGCGCAGATTGTGCTTGTCATGCGGTTAGCTAGCTTGCAATCAGTATCGGTAACTGTCTTTCTTTGTGTTGCAATATTTTCACGAATGAAGTTTGTCAGAATGGTAAATACGTAAAATAACGTTCGCTAACAACAAAACATTTATACAGATAGTATTGTTAGCTAACGTTATTGTATAGCTTCCCAGGCTTCCTTACACTAACGTTAACTGTTTTTTATAAAGCTATATATAACGGTAATGTTAGCATGCTTCTGATAGTTAGCCAGCTAATGTTGGTGTTATAAAACGATAACTTAGATCACTGATTTGCATGACGGGTTTGTTTAACATTGCTTAACCATTCTAATGGTTAGCTACTGTTCGAACTAAAATGGCTAATGAGCTAGCTAACTTTGACACATAGCTAGTTATTTGGTAGCTAATGGGACAATGTGCCTCTAAACTTGAACTAGCCTACACCCATTTGCTGCAGAAAATGGCAGCTTAACGTTATATTCAACCAGCACAACTTTGTCTACTTCAGCCTTTGTAATTGCAGTGTAACGTCTAAGTAATGCATAGTGCATTGCGTAGCTAGTACTACTGAGATAAATGGATAGTTAGCTAACGCTTAGTTGAACCAGCACTAAATGATGATTTTGAATATATATTTTCTTTGTTAACAGAGGCAAAATGCTGTTGCGTGTTCAGCTCGGGGAAGAGCAGAAATACGTCAAGCTGTCTGAGCTGACATTCAATGCTTTCTTGAAAGAAGGTAGGTATAATAGGTTAAAGCAATACATATCACCCTAATGACAAAATAATACAGCATTAAGCTATTATCTTATGATATCTATTTAGGTCTATAGTCATTTCTGCTGTGCTTTATATTTTCAGTAACATAAAATCAGGTGCAGATCCTTGTCTTTCATCATTTTGTGAACACATGAGGCAACCTTAAGTATGAACTTGGATTCTTGTGAGAAGGGAATGCATGTTTTTCTTTTTTTCTTCTTTTTTTAACAGTGTGTCTAAAATTCAACATACCAGAAAGCAGAAAGCCAGACATTAAGGTGTATGACCAGTCTGACACAGAAGTTGACTCAGATGTTTTTGAAGAATTAGTAAAGGAGTCACCTGGAACTTTCAGAATCATGCTGGGCAATGGACTTGGTATTCATTCATTCAATTAGTTTTTAGTTTAAAGGCCAGAATGAGAACCTTTATTGTCTTAAAAATAACCGTTTATTGTAATATGTTTCTATGTTTTGCACAAATTTCATAATGAACAGATACCTCTCATTCATCATCATGCTCGGGTACATCTGATGACACCATCATTCTGAATTTCACTGTGTGTGACGATGTTGAAGAAGTAGCGGCTGGTGAAGGAAGCCAGCCTAAAAGGCCATGCCACATAAACTATGAGGCAAAAGCAGTAAGTGGTGAACATTGCTGTTAAGTCCAATCTGAATGTTGTTTCATCATGTGACAGCATTACATATTGTTTTACAATTACGGAAAGCACATTTCTTTCCACCTATAGCTGATTGAAAAAATCCTAACATCAAAGCCTGGTGGTGAACGCATTATGCAAGAGTATGGAAAAACCAAATCTCTGACAGATGCCACCAGAAGACAGATGATCAACATACTTGCTGCTGAGATGACAGAAACACATGGGTAAGCATTAAGCATATAGATGGGCTGTAAAGAAACATTGTTATTATTTTCCGGTTATTAATTATGTAAAATGTGTTGTGCAATATCAATTCAGTGTGATGTTAACTTTGAATTCATATGCTAGGACATCCCCCCAAAAGTGTCAGAGTGATGTATGCACAGGGGATAGTAGCTTTGTTTCCCTATCTAGAAGACCCATACTCACAACATGGATATGTAAGTAAATGGGTTATTGCAACATTATGCACATATTCACTCTATGAAATGGGAATAGTACTCCTTTATAATTTATTTATAATAATATAGGATCATTACTACGATCCGGAGAGTGGTTCCGGATACCTTGCATGGCGATTGAAGACCATACAAAGAAAAACAGCAGAGGAAAGAGGTGCCTCAGTCAGCAAATCTCCTAAAGGTATGTTTTCTGATCAGTGACATGTAATTATAATGGTGACCTGTGAATTGTACAGAAAGGATTTCTTAACACTGTATTTTGTCTTAAGTTGGTGGGCCAGGCCGTGATCGTCAGCCCTTCACCTATGACAGAGAGCCATCTGATGAGGATGTGGAAGCAGCTATTGCTGTTTTGAGACACTCTGCTGATGAAAACACTGTCCGTGAGAAGATGAAAATGACCTTCATATATCGGCAAGCAATGGTCAACGATGAAGCCAAATCATCAGATGTCTTCTCGGTCTTCCCAAGATTTCTGGACACACCAGGACTGGTATGACAACTTAATTCACTGCATCACCAAAAATATCCAATGAAGAATAAGGTAACACTCATTATTTCTGTCTTTGTGTGTTACATTGCAGATAGAACAAGATTTCAGACTTCTGTTTGGTGAGGCCACAGCCAACAAATTCTTGGAGAAGTGGCCAACCACTTTCAAAGCAAAAGTAATAAAGGAAAGCCATGGACTTGTATCCACCACAGAACTCTTGGATTTGATGCGCAATGCTGAGTCAGCTGCTGAAGTTGAGAATGGTATGAATGAACTGTTTTACTTTTTATGTGGATAATGTAGGTGTGCATTATATGTCCATAATGGTGCAAGTTGTGAATAAGAATGTTATGTTACGGCACAATGTTAACCAGGTTTTTATTTACTTATTTGTAGGCTGGGACAGTGACATGTCTGCCATCTTGCTGCTGCTACATTTGCTACCACCATCTGCAAGGTAGAAAGAGGCCGGGAAAGATGTCTGCATATCAAGCTGTAGATCAGCTCATCAGATTTCAAAAGGTATGCTTAACAGTTGTTTAAAATATATATTCCATCATCTCAATCTTGTGCACAGTTTGAGGTGATCTTATCTATTGTCAGAGGTTAGTCACCAAAACAATTCTGTTGAATGTGTTTTTTTTGTAGGTTGGAACCAGTGTGCAGCAGCATCTTGACAACATCACCCAAAGCAGTCAGCCCTACCTTCTCGCCCAGGGATCCACACAGAGCAGCATTCACTCCTACTTCATTGTGGTTGACAAGCATGCTCTTCCATGCAAGGCAACAGGTTCAGTAGGAGCTTTTGACGAAGTCTTTAAAGCCCATTACGTATTTGGTACGTCATACAGTTCTTCCTTGAGCAGCTTTTTCACTTTTGTGCAAACAACCATCTATAACATCGACATGGGGGAAACAAAGGAGACTCCTAGAGTTGCTGAGTTGCGAGCAAGAATGGTGCGTTAGTTGAGATAAAACTATGAAGTGTTTTCTTTGCAAAAGTGACCATGGAAGTCCAAACAACCTTGTTAAGCACCTTAAGATAATTCATGGGCTATGTACAGGCAGGACTCTTTTTCTGAAATGTGGTCAAGAAGGATGCTCACGTTCTTTTGGTAGCTTTTCTGGTTTTAGAAAACATCTTAACAAGTGCCACGGAGAAAGTTTAGTAGATTCTATAGAAGATGATCTTTCAGACCCTCAAAGTACCGTCAACACCAGTAATATTTCTCATGTTGAAGTGTCGACTGAATGTTTAGAGGCTGAGTCAGAGTTATCTTCGCCATACATTGTAAATAGTTGTGCAGCTGTTATTTCTGATCTAAAGGCAGCAGGTGTTGGTCAAAGTACAGTAAATACTGTAGTGATTTCCATGGAAGAGATTGTTCAAGATATTCATCAGCATGCTAAAGAAACAGTGATAAAGCATGTATTTAGTAATGAAAGAGAAACAGAAATGTGCAAGAAAGTTGAGGCGTGTTTTGAGGGGTTAGAGAATCCTTTCACAGTTCTAAATTCGGAATACAAGCGATCAAAATTTATGACTGCCAAGTGGGAAATAGTAGAACCAGTTGAATGTGTGATTGGTTCAAGATTTGACACAAGACGAAATAAAAGACTGGAACATATGATCAGGTAGTAGTTCAAGATAAATTCATGTATATTCCAATTTTATCTACACTGCAGTCAATATTTAAAAGTCAGTATTTTGCAGAAATGTTGCAAAGCTCAGCTACCAGCAACTCTAGACTGAGAGATATTTGTGATGGATCTTTTTTTAAAAGTCACCCCCTGTTCTCAACTGAGAAGCAGACAATACAGGTCCAGATGTTCTATGATGATTTTGAGGTCGCCAACCCATTGGGTTCCAAGCGAGGTATTCATAAATTGGGTGGAGTATATTTTACTTTAAGAAACTTCTCTCCAAAATGGAATTCTTTTTTGGCTAACATACACCTGTGCGCCTTATTTCATACTCAAGATGTTAAACGATATGGTTTTAGTGAAATTTTTGCTCCCATTGTTCGAGACATTAAAGTGTTAGAGAGCGATGGTATTGAGATTCCATTATACAGTGGTTATGTACGTGGCACTGTAGTACAGGTAACAGGTGATAATTTGGGTTTGCATAGTTTGTTTGGTCTGGTGGAGTCTTTCAGTGCAAGGTACTGTTGCAGGTTCTGTTTAGCAGAAAAGGAGGACTTTCAAACAGAATTCTCTGAAGATTCTTCCAAAATAGTTTTACGCACCAAAGATATGCATACTGCTCACTGTCAAGAAATGGCTTGTAATCCATCCCTTCCGTATGTTTTTGGTGTGAAAAGGTCATGCATATTAAATTCATTGAGGTATTTTCACACAACTGAGAACTTCTCAGTTGATGTGATGCATGATGTGTTAGAAGGGGTTGGCCAGTACGAATTGAAGTTATTATTTCTGTATTTGAATGAAAAACATGTTACATCAGGAGAAATACATTCAAGAATACAAAGTTTTGATTATGGTTTCACAGAGAGAAATAACAGGCCTGTGACTGTTAATTTAAGTGAAGGATCTAATGATCTGGGACTGAATGCAATTCAGTCCTGGTGCTTACTTAGGAATGTTCCTCTTATCTTTGGAGATTTGGTAACTTCTACTGACCAACACTGGGGCCTGCTTCTTTTATTATTGCAAATAATTAACATTATATTCTCGCCCATGTTATCTCAAGGTCTATGTGTATATTTAAAACATTTGATTGTTGATCACCATACACTGTTTAAGAAGTTGTATCCTCAGAAAAAACTTTTACCAAAGCACCATTTTCTTATCCACTATCCCCGCTGCATCCAGAAAATAGGGCCTGTACTTCATAGTTGGTGTATGAGGTATGAAGGCAAACATAATTTTTTCAAAAAACAGCTTAAATCGTTTAAAAATATTACCAAAACGCTGGCAAAAAAGCATCAGAATCATATGGCATATAGTTGGCGAAGATCAACAACTTTTAGTCGGTTAGATATTGGTCCAGGAAAAATGGTGGCTTTAAATATGGTAAAAGGAGGTTCTGAAATTGCTTTGGCAATGCAAGTGCCCAGTAGCATTCAGGTTATGAAGGTTAATTGGGCTAAACATAATGGGTATGTTTATCGCCCACACTTGGTTATCTGTGGCGAAGTTGACTCTGAAGTGCCCTTGTTTTATCAGATTGAGTCAGTTCTGATAATGTGTGAAAAACTGTTACTACTCACAGTGCCTTTAGTTACAGTAACTTTTCAAGAACATTTCCATGCATATGAGGTGATCAGATCAAAGCATGATTTAGTTTTTTTCATGTCGACAACCTGCACTACCCTAGACCTTTTGACATACAAAGGTCATATGGAGGAAATGACACAGCTCTCCTTGTTGTGCCATATTGCTTTCTCTGGTGAACATTTTTATGATGTTATACTTCTGTCATAGACAAGGCAATGGGTGTACAATGTAAATTCACGGACATTGAAATTATACTTTTTTTTTTCAATAAATGTGGGTGCTCTCATCTTGTATTATTGTGCTTTGTTTTATTTGATAGTATTGATATTTCTATAATTCAGTAACACTACATCATATGATTTAAATAAAAATAAAAAAAACTGTAGAGAAATGAAAAGTAAATATCATTACACTTTAAAGTGTCATTTTTTGAAGTAAAATTGTAGTTGACTTAACTATATACAGTGTAATCATATTACTCTCAACAGTGTGATTAAACTACAGTGTTAAATATTTTGACACATTTCATTGTTATTTTTTACACAATATGGAGTAGAATTAACTCTAAAAGTTTTACACTGACCAAAGAGTACATTTTACACTGATTTTGAGTGGGACCAAATGTTATCTGAAACAGAGTTAAATTCAACTCGATAGGAGTTAAATTAACACTTCTGTTTTTACTGTGAAGAATCCCATTTTCTTCTTCTATGTTTTTCTTCCTCTCTCTCTACATTGCCCTCTCTGGCAGTGCAATCTTGCTTGGCCCAAACCATCTGCTCACAGTCTTAGGAGGAGGAGAGGGGCCCCAGGGTGGTGGCACCATCTCTCAGAGAGAACCATGAGTGGCTCCCCAGTGAGGTCCAGGCCAGCCTTAAGGGCCAGCCAGGCTAGTGAGGCCAAGCCTGGAGCCTGTACACATGGACCACGGAGGTCAAGTCTAACAACTGGTGTTGGCTTTATTCCCTTCTCCCTCCTGAGTTCCATTTTCCAGATGTATACTGTATATCTAAATGTAGTCAAGCAAGACAAAGAGAGACAGCTAGCGAATCACCTTGCAGCGAAGTCAAGCTTGTCGGTTCACTTTAAGGAAGCATACGCTTGGCGCAAAGAGGGGGACACTAACAAGAGACAAGTATGCAAATAAAAAAGCCAGAGTCAATTTGGTTTGTAGCTTTAGAAAACAAAGCTTTCATTATGTAACACCTCGTCCTGATCACACATTCAAGTCATCTGTGTTCTGATGAATGGTAAATAATTAAGGTTTGAGATGAGTCAATCTTTTCCATGTTTTTGCATTTAACAAATTCCAGCGGAAACCTCAATTAACGACGCAACCCATAGGTGGTAATGTACATCGCTAATGACGCTGTGACCATCTGGCTGTTGAGGCATTTATATAAAGACTGTGTTGTTACACCAGTGTTGTCTCACCAGTGTTGTTTCACCAGTGTTGTCTCACCAGTGTTGTCTCACCAGTGTTGTCTCAAAGTGTGTTTCACCAGTGTTGTCACACCAGTGTTGTCTCACCAGTGTTGTCTCACCAGTGTTGTCTCACCAGTATTACTCTATGTTTGTCTCCTCCACAGACACCATATGTGCCATGGTTGCATCAATAGCCTTCCACTCAGAGGAGCATACGCTGAATCCCAAATCAATCCCTTGGCCATTTCTACCCACTAGCCTCTCCTGTAGATCTAAGGTTTAATCAGAATGGTAATAACCTTTTAACGATTTGCTTTCTAATAGGCTGGGTGGAATTTTTGCCATACAGCTTGCACATACAGATGTAGGATCCTCATTTGAGGCAGTTTGATACAGCAGGAAAATAATCCTGCAGCAACAGGAATGTGAATTATTATGTGGATTATAAATATATTTTATTTAGGGGTTGATACAATTTTCATAAGGAAATATCAAAGTGGAAATTACAAACTTCATAAGCCTTTTTTAACGTCAAATACTCTACAAGTTTTATTTTTCCTACAGGAGTTTCTAGGGAGGAGGTATAGTGGTTGATTTTGGATTCAGTTATATAATTTTCTGGTCCTCTGTTTTGATATCAAATCTGACCACTGGGTCTCTAGAATATGGTCGGCCATCTTGGTCTGTGATTCACACCTCTCCTTGTTCAGTGTTTTATCAAAGACCCCCCTCCCTTCTCTCTCTCTTTCTGCTCTTCAAACCGCTCAGACCAAAGCTATGTGAACAGAGGGACTGACTGCAGGATCATGCTTGTCAGGGCCAAAGCCTGGCAGCACTGAGGGATCAAGAGAGAGAGGGTTCAAAGTGGGCATACAGGTTGGCATAGTGCCCCTTAACTAGTGTTGTGTTGGGGACAGAGCCGAAGGGACATTCATAACATGTGAATGTATCGACAAACACCTGTTGTTGTTGTTTATGGTGGTTTTGATCGTTTTTTATGGAACACGTAGGTTGGTTTTCTTCTAAGAGAATATAGAATAAGTTTGCCCAGTCTCTCTTGTCTTCTGAGAGAATAACCTGTGGTATTCTTAAATGTTTCTGTTTATTATCTAATATGTTTGAGTTATTTCATGGCTTATTACATACTTATTACACATGTTATGTATTTTTTTGTTTCCAGGTTATCCTGATTCTGACCAAACTCTATGTCTTTCACCTGGGGAGTGTTACAGAGAGCACCCTGTGGAGGTAAAACAGTAGCCTTTCTTCATCTCTCCCTCTCTGTCTCTCTCACTTCCTCTCTCCCTCTCTCTCTTTCCCTCCCTCAAAGACACATATTCAGATTCATCATAGTAACAATAGTGCAGTCTCTCTCCACCATCTTTCTCTTTTCTACTCTCTCTCCCCCTGCATCTTTTCTCTCCCTACCCCTTTTCTATTTATTTCTCCCTCACAGCTTTGTACAAGACTGCTGCATGCAAAGCATCATTGCACTACTGAGCTTTGAGCAGGGCGCCCCAGGTGAACGATGAATAGTCTCTACTCTTGTGTAAACTGACTGCACGTTTAACGTGATGTACCGCTGATGTACCTCTGTCCCCTTACACCTTCCCAGGGAGACTAACACAACAACTACACAGAGTAACAACACAAAGTGCATTACAAATACACTGACAAAAGGAGAGGTATTAAAGTCCCCTTTGAGTCAATGGGAAGCTATAAGCCATAACCACCATCAAGATATTTTAGTACAGGACAGGTTGTCTTCGTTCATTACTTTCGTTGCCGTTTTTCTTGTCGTTTTGCTAGCGGTGACAGTAGTGGTGACACAGCAAGAGCTTGTGGTCCTTTCAGGCAATTTGGTGTGTCAACACAATGAAAGCTGAATGATTCTTGAAATATTATAGTGATGCGGCTCCTGCGTGTGTTTGTGGGACCCAGATAGTTAGACTGTGACGTGTGTAAAGCCCTCTCCTGTTGAGTGAGTCAGGCTGATGACAAGGGAGAGAGAGGGGGAAGGAGATAAGGGGGAGAAGAGAGGGGTAGAAGAGAGTGATTTTGTTTAGGACGTGGTGGTGGAGAGAGAGAGAGAGAGAGAGAGAGAGAGAGAGAGAGAGAGAGAGAGAGAGAGAGAGAGAGAGAGAGAGAGAGAGAGAGAGAGAGAGAGAGAGAGAGAGAGAGAGAGAGAGAGAGAGAGAGAGAGAGAGAGTGAAGAAACAATGAACATTCTTTCCTAATTTAATGTTACGTGTTTTGCTTTTCCAAGACTTACATTTAATGAAAACAATAAAACCCTTGCTTCTTTTCCAATTGTTTCAGTACAGCATTTATTTTCCATTGGGTAACAAGGGAGGATTAAATCTTCATTTTTTCATTTTCAATTCAATTCACATTTGGATTATTTTTTGTTACACATAATACTGCACCATGTTTGACTCCAGTAATTTAGTTTGTTTAGATTGTCAGCTACAACACTCTATCTGTATGTTGCTATGGGATTTCAAGGTTAATACCTCCCTTCAGAGCACAAAATAAATCCTCCCTTCATGTTTGAGGAGGTTTTCAGACACATTCAGACTAAAATAAGTCTGACAATGACAACATGTATGTATGGTTTTTCCTTGAGGCTAGAGAAAGCGAGCTGGGTTAGTCTTTGAATAACTGCAAAGATTAGAAATGTCTTTTAAATGTTCCCGTATTGTTGAATGTCAAGGTATGAGTCAGTTGCTAGGAAATCAAAGTGACAAAATATCCCAGAAATAATGAAAACATAATCTTACAAAATAGATATCCAGTATCTAACCTAAGACATTGTTCAATCTAAAAGCTCCTTTTAATTAGTTATAGAGCAGAGAAAAGTCTGCTTTTGCGAGTCAGTCTCCCAAAATAATCTGAAATGTATTGTATTAGAAAACAGATATTTCAACATATAACAAAATAAATCATCCAACAGTGCAGATTTTCCAAAATGAGCTACAGGGCAGGAAAAAGACTAAGTAAGCCAGGTGTTTTTCTCAGCATTTAAAGTAATTGAAGTCAGGTGTAGTCATTAAGAGGAGTAAATAGTCCTGGGTGTTAGAAGAACATTGACATCCCCAAGCCTCTGAGATGTGCCCTGGCATTCATTCAGCCTAGTCATGTCCCTCCTCCAAGGCAGTTAGAGCAGTAACCCACCCGTTGCAAACCCATGATTGGCTGGGTTTCTGATACATCACTGTGCTGGAATTCCGTATGATCAAAACCAGGGCACAAATGATCGTATTCGACTTTGTTCAAATGAGACCTGGTGGAAGCGAGAGAGAGTGAGGGATGAAGAGAGAGAATTAGTAGTGTGACGTCACGAGAGGCTACACAGCTTTCAGCGGGATTGCTCAAGTAGTGCAAGGAGACAAGGTTCAAACAAAACAAGGAATTTATTATAGGTCTTGGGAAATTAACGAAAATATAACAAAATTCTGTTCTCTTGTGGCTCTTTAAGGGTTAACAGTTCAGGGATGTCTCTTCCACATCCAAAATCATAATTCTCACTCGCTCAGATAACTTTTTCCCCAGCCTTACTGTAGTCCACGTTGCAGCTAGTGGCCAACCCAGCAAAAAAGTCCTTCCAAATGTCTCTCACGTATTTCCACAGGTGCATATATCCAAAGGTGAGTATTTCCCAAAGGTAAGTATCTCCAAATCCTTATATTCCTCATGGAAGTGGACGTGCAGCACTCTTGTCCTCCAGAGAGCCCAGGTTGGAGACTGTGTCTCTTCCCTTCCCCAAACCTTCAGCTCATCAGCTCCTCATTTGTTTCAGCTGCGTGGGAAGATTGGCCATAGAGGGGTGGAGTTCCCGACCATACCAGCAGATGGAGCCATAGCTGTCTGGGTCTGCAGCCACCTCAGGGGGGATGTAACGTCCCTCCAGGACACAGCCTCTCGTGACATCACACATCCCCCTCCTCGGGACCGACGTCCTCGTCGGGGTAAAGGCAGCGAAGAAGGCATCACGCCGGGAGGGGCGTCCGCATTGCCGTGGTGCTTGCCAGCCCTGTGGACAACAGAAAAGTTAAACGGTTGCAAGCTCAAAAACCATCTGGTTACTCTACTGTTTGATTCCTTGTTCTTGGCCATCCACTGCAGAGGATCTCAGACTTCAGGGCATCATAGTCAGTAACCTGGTCAGGGCCCAGGTCCCGGACAGCATTCAGCGATTCCCGGTTAGAAAGGGGGCTAACAGACCAACCCACTGTTGCTTGGGCCAGGCTTCCCTAGTGGCCGTGGCCTCAAATGCATGCAGGTATGCCTCAATGTCATCGGTAGCTCCCATCTTAGATATAAAGTCACTTGCCTTTATTGGGCGGGTATTTTGGACCACCCTCTGTCTCTGCAACTGCAATTCCTCTGCCTTCAGAAGGTTGGCTTTCTTTTGCTCCTCCAAGAGAGCCACGTTTGCTTGCATCTGGGCTTGCTGGCCAGCAACAAGGGCTTTCAATATGTCCTCCATTTCAGTCGGCGGGGAGCCTACGGCCAACTTGGAAAACTGGGTGATCAAACCTTCGGTATCCTCCTCTGACATGCACTATTAACGCTTGAGCGCGCCCGTATTCTCCACCATCTGTGACGTCACGAGAGGCTACACAGCTTTCAGCGGGATTGCTCAAGTAGTGCAAGGAGACAAGGTTCAAACAAAACAAGGAATTTATTATAGGTCTTGGGAAATTAACGAAAATATAACAAAATTCTGTTCTCTTGTGGCTCTTTAAGGGTTAACAGTTCAGGGATGTCTCTTCCACATCCAAAATCATAATTCTCACTCGCTCAGATAACTTTTCCCCAGCCTTACTGTAGTCCACGTTGCAGCTAGTGGCCAACCCAGCAAAAAAGTCCTTCCAAATGTCTCTCACGTATTTCCACAGGTGCATATATCCAAAGGTGAGTATTTCCCAAAGGTAAGTATCTCCAAATCCTTATATTCCTCATGGAAGTGGACGTGCAGCACTCTTGTCCTCCAGAGAGCCCAGGTTGGAGACTGTGTCTCTTCCCTTCCCCAAACCTTCAGCTCATCAGCTCCTCATTTGTTTCAGCTGCGTGGGAAGATTGGCCATAGAGGGGGTGGAGTTCCCGACCATACCAGCAGATGGAGCCATAGCTGTCTGGGTCTGCAGCCACCTCAGGGGGATGTAACGTCCCTCCAGGACACAGCCTCTCGTGACATCACAGTAGAAACAGAGAGTTAGAGAGAGATCAATTTAAATACTACTCAGAAACCTCCAGAACATGATAGTTCATACACATGAATCAACAACTAATCGCAGCCATAAACTTTGCAGTCTCTGCATGTGTTTTCCTCTGTTCCTCTCTGTCCATAATATTAATTGCTAATTGAGATAACAGATCTGCTAAGGAGATTTTGGGTCCGGAGAGACCGTTAGAGTCTGATTATACCACGGCGTCCATGCTGTCGGCCCAAATGGCAGGACAGATGCTTACTTTTCAATAAAGGTCAAGGCACCAGCCAACGCCTTCAAGTATCTCAAAGTCAGCCTGTCAATTTTAATGAACTCCCTGACCTTAAACAATGGAAGCAGATCAGTAATTCCTGTGAATAATATTCAAAGGTGTGGTCCCATATCTCAATGGGATGCATAGGGATGTGAGCAAAATGAAAGTAGACTTTTTACCGTGTACCCGAACAATGACAATTGAACTCTTGCAACAATACTCTCTTCATCTAAGTCTTCTGAGTATCATCCCTTGGCGGTTGAGCAGTTTATTGCTCATTAATCATTCAGTCTTAGCAAATAGGTACACTGGTATAGAAACAAAGAAGTGCTTGATTTGCATTGTGTGATGATTTGCGTATAAAGTGCTCAAGTGCGAAATTTCATTAGCATGTAATCAATGGGGAATTTGCTTTGGTGTACCCTTTAACTTTTGTGTAGGTAGCCCCCATACTGCAGATCCTAGCTCCTAAGGGCATTTATAGTATGCTTACTGAAGAAACACTCACAGCATGTATCTTGTCACTTAATCGCTCAGTCGGAAGGCTGGAGGGAATTCAGAAATGGTCTGTGCTACTGCAGCAGAGCAATGTGAGGTACAATTATAGCCTACAGATGCCTGGATGCCAGATGCTGAAACCTCTTAGAGATGAGCCTGCCTGTATGTATCCGACTTCTCACATCATATCCCTGACTCCACTCCAACTCAACAGGACCAGCATATCGTACATACAGAAGCTGCGAAAACACAACACACTCAATATAGCTAGATGGAAACGTAACTCGTAGCTTTTGACTGTTCAATCCAACATATCTTCTAGGAAATTAACCATTGTGTGGTGTTCATGTTTTTGTTATCCACCCAGTGTTCGCGGGTCTGATGGACCCACAACATTATTGTGTAAAAAAAAAACAACGTAATACTTAATACTTAGATGTTGACTTATATCAATTACAAGCAATATAGACTGCATACATGGTTAATATTTGCCATTTACCTCTGCTAGATCACATTTATCAATAAAAGCGCTATTCATTTTTTTTTGATAACATTTGAAATGTTTAAACAAAAATCAATTATAATCAAGACATGGATGGAACAAATCATGTTTATTTTGAACAAATATAAATGAAACCAGGTTTTCATCACTATTGATGTTTATTGCTTTGAACTGAACAAATTGGAAGGACACTTTTTACATACAGTATTTTATGGAAATGATAAATGAGCCCCATTGAACACAAATTAAGGCTGGTCTACACACCACATGAGGGACAGAGTGTTACTGTTTGTGTGTTGCAAATGTATTTAGTGCACTTGATGCATGTGTACTGTCTCTTCCTGTCCTTCTTGGGTCCACACACATCGCAGCGCTTCTTCTTGTTGCAACCGGCTGCAATCTAGAATGATGAAAACACTTAGTTCAGGAATTTTGCTAACAGCTCACTCACTCACATATATAGTTACAGCAGGCCAAGGTAGGAGAGTCAGACACACACAATTAGTGTTAATAAAAGTGACATTATGCAATATTATAATGTACTGAAATGGGACTGCACTGTACAAGTGGATCTCGAATGCAATGGATGTCGAGTCCGGTAATTGTTTAATGTTGTGAGCGTTAAATTATATTTTTAGGTTAGACTAATTGTGTAACTCTGAAATTAAGTGTACTGTATAATATAACATACAGTATTTTCTGGGCATTTCTATGAACCGTATACTTTCCCAACTGAAATGTATCATGGTTCAAAGTTCAACACATTGTTACGCTCTCCTGCTGTGAATTAGTGGGTGTCAATTCACTCCTTAAATGTTCCTAGAAAGAAAGAAAACCTTAAAAATGACTGGATAGGCTGCTATCAGATAGGCTGCCATGTCGACTGAGAAAAAGGTGGCTACGTGGAACTCAGAAGGCATCAGTGCCATGGTGAAGGGTATATACTCTGAGCAAAGCTATGCCTGACTAGACATGCAGGTCTTCTGAAGGCAACATCTAGTGAGTTGGAGTGGAAGGTATTCCCCTGCAGTTATGCGGTGGCAGAGGGACAGAGAGAGAGAGAGAGAGAGAGAGAGAGAGAGACAAAGAGATACAATTTCAATTAGCACTGACGTGTGAAGTGAGAGGTGTCAAAGCCCCTGAGCCCAACAATGGCAGGAGAGTCGTACAGTCTACCCCAACCAAATGGAGAGGCCTTAGAAGCACCCCCCCACTGTTCAGAGGTCATTAAAATACAGTACCCTCTGAATGTAAAAAACGACAAGACACGAAAAGAGTACAAATTGAAACTTCTTTTGGGGAAGCAGGAGACACTTTTTGCTGATTTGTATAAAAATGGGAACATAAGCAACCTTATCTTCCACACAGACCATCCCTTGGCATGGCACAGTGCTATACTAGCACACTACCCCTCTGTCAAGAGGGGGGGTGTTAGCGACGGGTGGAAACTCAGGATACTGGACAACGAGGACTCTGAGTCGTCTAATATTAATCTCTATAAATCTGGAACCATTTTGGTTCAAGGCAACACCAAACAGTTCCAGCTGGACTTTCACCTAATCAAAGAAATAGCTCAGCAGGAGAAGCTCTCCCTTGAGAAAGATACCCTTACCCCGAGCGGGTCAGACCAGACCTCTTCATTAAATAACCCCACAGAGCAACCCCAAGCAGAAAGTCAACTTCCCAGCACAGAGTACTACTCCCTCATTGAAATGAAGGATAAATTCACCCAGCTGGAGGTAAGGCAGGTGGAGCTGGAACAGCAGGTGAACACACTCCAGTCACCACAGACCCAGACAACAGTCACGCACAACAACACCCCCTTAACTAGACCTGGAGAGCTGCAGGTAGAGAGAGACATGTCTGCACTCTGGACTGTGGTGAGACAACAGCAACAGGAGAAAGAGCAGGAGCAGGAGAAGAACAGAGCACTAGAGGAGAGGATCAGAGTGCTGGAGGAGAAGGTGAGAACGATGACGGGTGACATAGAACAACCCATTAGAGAGCTGGCCACCCCCGCAGAGAAGCCAGCAGAACATCCCACCTCAGATCCTGGCCAAAGTCTCGACACCGCAGCAGAACAGTACACCCTAGACCCTGACCATAGCCTCGACATCACACACAGACAAACAAATGAAGAACCCCAAGCCCAGGGGGATCCCAACCCCCTGAGCAACCCCCCAGTCAGGACCCCCTGATAGCCCTCATGATGACCCCCCACACCCACTGAGGACATACACAAGCCACAGATTGTACTCCTTATGGACTCAAACGGGAAATACATACAAGAAAATAAACTTTTTCCAAAACACACAGTGTCTAAACTCTGGTGTCCAAACACCCAGCGCGCCCTAGACCTACTGTCTGAGGAACAACTAGGATCACCCAGCCACATAATAATACACACAGGCACAAACGACCTGAGAACACAGCAGGAAAGGGTGGCCACATCACTCAAGGGAGTGATAGAAAAAGCTTCTTCTACTTTCCCAAACGCACAAGTGGTTATCTCAACCCTGTTACCACGAAAAGACTTCCACCCTGCTACCATACAGCGGGTAAACGCAAGTATTTCCCGTGACTGTGCATCAAAACCAAATGTCTACCTGGCCCACCACTCCACCCTGGACGTTAACAGCCTTTATGACCAGGTCCACCTATACAAGGCAGCAGTGCCCACCTTCGCCCGGACCCTAAAGGATATCGCCCTCAACCGCAGACCCAACACCTCACACAGGAGCAACAGATCAACAGACACCCCGCCCAGACCAGCGAGACACTCTCCCAGACCTGCGGGACCCCCCCCAGGACCTACACATAGAGGACCCCCGCAGAGAGGACCTACATCCAGACCACAGCACCATCAACCACATCTACACCCCCACCAATTAACTCCCCCCCAAGTCAACCATGCCCACACCCCATTTAGGCCCCCTCAGATCAGACCTATGCCCCTCCTACCCACCCCAAGCCCCCCACTCCCAAGCCCCCCACTCCCACAAAGAGGGCCTCAACATGAAAGTCACACATATACCCAGGCCGTGAGCAGGCAAACAGGCCCAACACCCACTCTTACACTAGCCCAAGCCAATGGCATGTACCAGATGCTCAGCAGGCTCTGCTCATAATTACTGGCCTGAGGCCAAACCACACAACCAACAACATTAGACACTTTATGGAACACAAAGCCTTCACTATTTCATCCTGGAATATCCAAGGCCTGAGGTCATCTGCCTTTGGCCTAAAGAGCAGGAATCTGGACTTCACCAAAGAAATCGGAAATACAGACATTGTCATCCTGCAAGAAACATGGTATAGAGGAGACGGACCCACTGGTTGCCCTCTAGGTTACAGAGAGCTGATAGTCCCATCCACCAAACTACCAGGTGTGAAACAGGGAAGGGACTCAGGGGGGTATGCTAATTTGGTATAGAGCAGACCTAACTCACTCCATTAAATTAATCAAAACAGGAACATTTTACATTTGGTTAGAAATTCAAAAGGAAATTATCTCAACTGAGAAAAAATGTCCTCCTGTGTGCTACCTATATCCCCCCACTAGAATCCCCATACTTTAATGAAGACAGTTTCTCCATCCTGGAGGGGGAAATCAATCATTTCCAGACCCAGGGACATGTACTAGTCTGTGGCGACCTAAATGCCAGAACTGGACAAGAACCTGACACCCTCAGCACACAGGGGGGACAAACACCTACCTGGAGGTGACAGTATTCCCTCCCCCATATGCCCCCCTAGGCACAACTACGACAACATAACCAACAAGAACGGGTCACGACTCCTGCAGCTCTGTCGCACACTGGGTATGTACATAGTCAATGGTAGGCTTCGAGGGGACTCCTATGGTAGGTACACCTATAGCTCATCTCTTGGCAGTAGTACTGTAGACTACTTTATCACTGACCTCAACCCAGAGTCTCTCAGAGCGTTCACAGTCAGCCCACTGACACCCCTATCAGACCACAGCAAAATCACAGTCTACTTGAACAGAGCAATACTCAGTCATTGTCACGATCGTCTAAGGAAGCGGACCAAGGCGCAGCGTGTTGAGCGAACATGTTGACTTTATTAAATTAAAGCAACCACGAAACAACAAAACAAATGACGATACGTGAAGTCCTCTGTGACACTGACAGAACATGGAACAAAAACCCACAACCCCAAGGTGAAAACACACAGTTTAAATATGGCTCCCAATCAGAGATAACGAGCCGACAGCTGACACTCGTTACCACTGATTGGGAGTCACACGAACAACCAAGACAACACACCCAAAGACAACCAACCAAAACACAACAAAACGAACACACCCTGGCTCAACATACAAAGTCCCGGAGCCAGAGCGTGACATTACCCCCCCCTAAAGGCGCGGACTGCGACCGCGCCTCAAAAACCCCAAACAGGGGAGGGCTGGGTGGGTGTTGCTCCTCGGAGGCGGCTCCGGCTCCAGGCTTGACCACCACCCTTCCTCAATCCCCCGTAGCGCCCCGGTCCGATCCGACCCAGCTGGTAGGATCTGGACTGACGACGCGTACCCTGGCTTGGCGCGTGAGGCAGAAACGGACCGGACCTGGCTGACGATACGCACCCTAGGCTTGATGCGTGGAGCCGGAACGGGCCTCACCAGGCTGACGACTCGCATCCCTGGCTTGGTGCGAGTAGCAGGAATGGGCTGGATCAGGCTGACGGCTCGCACCCTTGGCTTGGTGTGAATAGCAGGGACGAGCTGAACCAGGCTGACGACTCGCACCCCTGGCTTGGTGCGAGTAGCAGGAACGGGCTGGACCAGGCCGACGACGCACCCCGTAGGCTTCGTGCGTGGAGCAGGGACAGGCCGGGCTGGGCTGGCGACGCACCCTGTAGGCTTGGTGCGTAGAGCAGGGACAGTCCGGGCTGGGCTGGCGACGCACCCCGTAGGCTTGGTGCGTGGAGCAGGGACAGGCCGGGCTGGGCTGGCGACGCACCCCGTAGGCTTCGTGCGTGGAGCAGGAACAGGCCGGGCAGGGCTGTCGACGCACACCGTAGACTTGGTGCGTAGAGCAGGAACAGGCCGGGCAGGGCTGTCGACGCACACCATAGACTTGATGCGTAGAGCAGGAACAGGCCGGGCAGGGCTGTCGACGCACACCGTAGACTTGATGCGTAGAGCAGGAACAGGCCGGGCAGGGCTGTCGACGCACACCGTAGACTTGGTGCGTAGAGCAGGAACAGGCCGGGCTGGGCTGGCGACGCGCACCGTAGGTTTGGTGCGAGGAGCAGGAACAGGCCGGGCAGGGCTGTCGACGCACACCGTAGACTTGGTGCGTAGAGCAGGAACAGGCCGGGCAGGGCTGTCGACGCACACCGTAGACTTGGTGCGTAGAGCAGGAACAGGCCGGGCAGGGCTGTCGACGCACACCGTAGACTTGGTGCGTAGAGCAGGAACAGGCCGGGCAGGGCTGTCGACGCACACCGTAGACTTGGTGCGTAGAGCAGGAACAGGCCGGGCAGGGCTGTCGACGCACACCGTAGACTTGATGCGTAGAGCAGGAACAGGCCGGGCAGGGCTGTCGACGCACACCGTAGACTTGGTGCGTAGAGCAGGAACAGGCCGGGCAGGGCTGTCGACGCACACCGTAGACTTGGTGCGTGAGAGCAGGAACAGGCCGGGCAGGGCTGTCGACGCACACCGTAGACTTGATGCGTAGAGCAGGAACAGGCCGGGCTGGGCTGACGACGCACACCGTGGGCTTGGTGCGTGGAGTAGGAACAGGCCGGTCCGTACTGGGAACACACACCACTGGCCTTAACCGGGGATCAGGAACGGGCCGGACCGGACTGGTAACACACCTCAGTCTCTCACGCCGTGCCTCAACTGCTTCCCTCCCTCTACTCGCCAATGGCTCCCGTAATCCGGTAGCCTTCTCTCCACGTCTCCCTGTGGCAGCCTCCTGCTGCCCAGCCGCCCAAGCCATGTGCCCCCCAAAAAACTTTTTGGGGGTTGCCTCTCGTCCCTCCGACGATGGCCCTGCTGACGCCGTTGCTCCTCTCTCGCCAGGGCCTTGATCCTCCCCAAGGTCCCTTGCCCCCGAGCATGTCCTCCCAGGACCACGATTTGCCCACCTGGGCCATCGCCAGCCTCTCGATCTCCTTACCCGGCGCTTCCTCCCATGTCCAGTCTCCTTGCTCCTGGACACGCTGCTTGGTCCTTTTTTGGTGGGTTTTTCTGTCACGATCGTCTTGACGAGAAGGAGTAGACCAAGGCGCAGCGTGTGAAATAAACATGACTTTATTTAATTAAAGCACGAAAACCAAAACAAAACACGATCGAGAAGTCCACAGTAACACTGACTGAACACGGAACAAAAACCCACAACCACAAGGTGAACACAGACAGTTTAAATATGGCTCCCAATCAGAGATAACGAGCCGACAGCTGACACTCGTTACCTCCGATTGGGAGTCACTCAATACAAACATAGACATCGATAACCAAGAACACCCAACATAGAAAATGAACACATAGAATGCACACACCCTGGCTCACCATAATGAGTCCCAGAGCCAGGGTGTGACAGTACCCCTCTAAAGGCGCGGACTGCGACCGCGCCTCAAAACCCCAAACAGGGGAGGGCTGGGCGGGCATACCTCCTCGGTGGCGGTTCTGGCTCCGGCCTTGACCACCACCCTACAATACACCCCCAATGCGCCCCTGGTCCAGTCTGTCGACTCGCACCCCTGGCCTGGTGCGTGGAGGAGGAACGGGCCTTACCAGGCTGACGACGCGCACCCTTGGCCTGGTGCGTGGAGGAGGAATGGGCCTTACCAGGCTGACGACTCGCACCCCTGGCTTGGTGCGTGGAAGAGAGACGGGCCGGACCGGGCTGGCGACGCGCACCGTAGGTTTGGTGCGAGTGGCAGGAACAGGCCGGGTCGGGCTGGCGACGCGCACCGTAGACTTGGTGCGGGTGGCAGGAACAGGCCGGACCGGGCTGGCGACGCGCACCGTAGGTTTGGTGCGAGTGGCAGGAACAGGCCGGGTCGGGCTGGTGACGCGCACCGTAGACTTGGTGCGGGTGGCAGGAACAGGCCGGACCGGGCTGGCGACGCGCACCGTAGGTTTGGTGCGAGTGGCAGGAACAGGCCGGACCCGGGCTGGCGACGCGCACCGTAGGTTTGGTGCGGGTGGCAGGAACAGGCCGGACCGGGCTGGCGACGCGCACCGTAGGTTTGGTGCGAGTGGCAGGAACAGGCCGGGTCGGGCTGACGACGCGCACCGTAGACTTGGTGCGGGTGGCAGGAACAGGCCGGACCGGGCTGGCGACGCGCACCGTAGGTTTGGTGCGAGTGGCAGGAACAGGCCGGACCGGGCTGGCGGCGCGCACCGTAGGTTTGGTGCGGGTGGCAGGAACAGGCCGGACCGGGCTGGCGACGGCGCACCGTAGGTTTGGTGCGAGTGGCAGGAACAGGCCGGGTCGGGCTGGCGACGCGCACCGTAGACTTGGTGCGGGTGGCAGGAACAGGCCGGACCGGGCTGGCGACGCACATCGTAGGCTTGCTGCGTGGAGCAGGGACAGGCCGAACCGGGCTGTGGAGACGGATAGGAGGCCTGGAGTGAAGAGCGGCCACCACCCGTCCTGGCTGAATGCCTGCCCTCACACACTCTGTGTGAGGCATCTGCACAGGACGTACAGGGCGGTGTACCCCTGGCCTGGTGGCCTCCTGGATTCGCCCCATCTTTGCCTCCGTCAGCCCCGTCGTCCATGCCGTGTGCCCCCCCCTAAAAATTTATTGGGGTTGCCTCTCGACCCTCCGACGCTGCTCCCACGTCCAGGTTGCCTGTTCCTGGACACGCTGCTTGGTCCTGGTATGGTGGGTTTTTCTGTCACGATCGTCTAAGGAAGCGGACCAAGGCGCAGCGTGTTGAGCGAACATGTTGACTTTATTAAATTAAAGCAACCACGAAACAACAAAACAAATGACGATACGTGAAGTCCTCTGTGACACTGACAGAACATGGAACAAAAACCCACAACCCCAAGGTGAAAACACACAGTTTAAATATGGCTCCCAATCAGAGATAACGAGCCGACAGCTGACACTCGTTACCACTGATTGGGAGTCACACGAACAACCAAGACAACACACCCAAAGACAACCAACCAAAACACAACAAAACGAACACACCCTGGCTCAACATACAAAGTCCCGGAGCCAGAGCGTGACAGTCATGAGGCATCAAAGCCAAAGGAACTGAATAATATTAAGAAATGCTATAGATGGAAGGAAAGTAGTGTTGAAACCTACCAAAAAACAATTAGGAAACAACAAATTCAATCCATTCTAGACAACTTCCTGGACAAAACGTTCCACTGTAATAGTGAAGGTGTAAACTTGGCAGTAGAAAACCTAAACAGTATATTTGACCTCTCAGCTTCCCTATCAAATCTAAAAATCTCTAACAGAAAACCAAAGAAAAGTAATAACAGTGATAAATGGTTTGATGAAGAATGCAAAAACCAAAGAAAGAAATTGAGAAACCTATCCAACCAAAAACATAGAGACCCAGAAAACCTGAGCCTACGCCTTCACTATGGTGAATCACTAAAACAATACAGAAATACACTACGGGAAAAGAAGGAACAGCATGTCAGAAATCAGCTCAATGTAATTGAAGAATCCATAGACTCTAACCACTTCTGGGAAAATTGGAAAACACTAAACAAACAACAACACGAAGAGCTATCTATCCAAAACGGAGATGTATGGGTAAACCACTTCTCCAATCTTTTTGGCCCTATAACAGAGAACAAACAGCAAAAAAATATACATGATCAAATGCAAATCTTAGAATCAACTATTAAAGACTACCAGAACCCACTGGATTCTCCAATTACATTGAATGAACTACAGGACAAAATACAAACCCTCCAACCCAAAAAGTCCTGTGGTGTTGATGGTATCCTCAATGAAATGATAAAATATACAGACCACAAATTTCAATTAGCTATGCTTAAACTCTTTAACATCATCCTTAGCTCTGGCATCTTCCCCAATATTTGGAACCAAGGACTGATCACCCCAATCCACAAAAGTGGAGACAAATTTGACCCCAATAACTACCGTGGGATATGCGTCAACAGCAACCTTGGGAAAATCCTCTGCATTATCATTAACAGCAGACTAGTTCATTTCCTCAGTGAAAACAATGTACTGAGCAAATGTCAAATTGGCTTTTACCAAATTACCGTACGACAGACCACGTATTCACCCTGCACACCCTAATTGACAAACAAACAAACCAAAACAAAGGCAAAGTCTTCTCATGCTTTGTTGATTTCAAAAAAGCTTTTGACTCAATTTGGCATGAGGGTCTGCTATACAAATTGATGGAAAGTGGGGTTGGGGGAAAAACATACGACATTGTAAAATCCATGTACACAAACAACAAGTGTGCGGTTAAAATTGGCAGAAAACACACACATTTCTTTCCACAGGGCCGTGGGGTGAGACAGGGATGCAGTTTAAGCCCCACCCTCTTCAACATATATATCAACGAATTGGCGAGGGCACTAGAACAGTCTGCAGCACCCGGCCTCACCCTACTAGAATCTGAAGTCAAATGTCTTCTGTTTGCTGATGATCTGGTGCTTCTGTCACCAACCAAGGAGGGCCTACAGCAGCACCTAGATCTTCTGCACAGATTCTGTCAGACCTGGGCCCTGACACCCAAACCTTCCATAACAAAGCCATCACCTACAGAGAGATGAACTTGGAGAAGAGTCCCCTAAGTAAGCTTGTCCTGGGCCTCTGTTCACAAACACAAACAGACCCCACACAGCCCCAGGATAACAACAACAACAACAACAACACAATTAGACCCAAACAAATCATGAGAAAACAAAAAGAGAATTACTTGACACGTTGGAAAGAACAAACAAAAAAACAAAGCAAACTAGAATGCTATTTGGCCCTAAACAGAGAGTACACAGTGGAAGAATACCTGACCACTGTGACTGACCCAAACTTAAGGAAAGCTTTTACTATGTACAGACTCAGTGAGCATAGCCTTGCTATTGAGAAAGGCCGCCGTAGGCAGACCTGGCTCTCAAGAGAAGACAGGCTATGTGCACACTGCCCACAAAATGAGGTGGAAACTGAGCTGCACTTCCTAACCTCCTGCCAAATGTATGACCATATTAGAGACACATATTTCCCTCAGATTACAGCGATCCACAAAGAATTCGAAAACAAACCCAAATTTGATAAACTCCCTTATCTACTAGGTGAAAAACCACAGTGTGCCATCACAGCTGCAAGATTTGTGACCTGTTGCCACAAGAAAAGGGCAACCAGTGAAGAACAAACACCATTGTAAATATAACCCATATTTATGTTTATTTATTTTCCCATTTGTACTTTAACTATTTGCACATTGTTACAACACTGTATATATACATAATATGACATTTGAAATGTCTTTATTCTTTTGAAACTTCTGAGTGTAATGTTTACTGTTAATATTTATTGTTTATTTCACTTTTGTTTACTATCTACCACTTGCTTTGGCAATGTTAACACACGTTTCCCATGCCAATAAAGCCCTTAAATTGAAATTGAAATTGAATTGAGAGAGAGAGAGAGAGAGAGAGAGAGAGAGAGAGAGAGAGAGAGAGAGAGAGAGAGAGAGAGAGAGAGAGAGAGAGAGAGAGAGAGATGAGAGAGAAAGACAAGACACAGAGAGAAAGACAATAAACAGAAAGCCAGAAAGGGAAAGGTTGATCTGGGCCATCCCTTCCATCTCTCCCTTGCTATTTACACCCTCCTGCCCCCAATCCCCCACTCCCAATGTGCCACCGTGGGGTCAGACAGGGTCAGGAGTGACATCCTTTCCAATTACACCATTTTGCTGAGTAAGCTCACTCACAGGCTGGCTGATATTTCACAAATAAGTGCCTATAATAAGGCCTGTGTCACGGAGAGAAGGGGCGGTACCTAATTTCTCTGACCTATTACAATTGGACTTGGACGTTACCTCAAAGCCCCAGAGGCACTATATAACTTTTTATTGAAATCCAATACTTCTACAAGTAGGAAGTCTCAGAAAAGGGCTATGACTGAGATCTGATTTTGATAGTCATATAAACGTCTGACGGTATAGGTTTTCAGATCGATTCTCAAATATTGTAGAATATCTATGTTTATCATATTGTGTTATCCTCAACTCAAGGCGCATACAGTATATTCCATATCAGAGCCGCTCAATCTAGATTATTCCTAAGCAGATGTCATCCTGGACTCGGCTCAAAATGAAGGATTTGCCAACATAATCCTTTGCATCAACAGATAGGCTTTAGTCCATGGCATTGTAAGGATTTGAACAATATCCTTTGTACAATATCCTTTTTACAGTGAAACTGCTATGAAAAACCATCTCATAGTTTTGCTCTCCAAATCAAATCAAATCAAATCAAATTGTATTGGTCACATGCGCCGAATACAACAGGTGCAGACATTACAGTGAAATGCTTACTTACAGCCCTTAACCAACAGTGCATTTATTTTAAACAAAAAAGTAAGAATAAAACAACAACAAAAAAGTGTTGAGAAAAAAAGAGCAGAAGTGAAATAAAGTGACAGTAGGGAGGCTATATATACAGTAAAATAAAGTGACAGTAGGGAGGCTATATATACAGGGGGGTACTGTTGCATAGTCAATGTGCGGGGGCACCGGCTAGTTGAGGTAGTTGAGGTAATATGTACATGTGGGTAGAGTTAAAGTGACTATGCATAAATACTTAACAGAGTAGCAGCAGCGTAAAAAGGATGGGGTGGGGGGCAGTGCAAATAGTCCGGGTAGCCATGATTAGCTGTTCAGGAGTCTTATGGCTTGGGGGTAGAAGCTGTTGAGAAGTCTTTTGGACCTAGACTTGGCACTCCGGTACCGCTTGCCGTGCGGTAGCAGAGAGAACAGTCTATGACTAGGGTGGCTGGAGTCTTTGACAATTTTGAGGGCCTTCCTCTGACACCGCCTGGTATAGAGGTCTTGGATGGCAGGGAGCTTTGCCCCAGTGATGTACTGGGCCGTACGCACTACCCTCTGTAGTGCCTTGCGGTCAGAGGCCAAGCAGTTGCCATACCAGGCGGTGATGCAACCAGTCAGGATGCTCTCGATGGTGCAGCTGTAGAATTTTTTGAGGATCTGAGGACCCATGCCAAATCTTTTTAGTCTCCTGAGGGGGAATAGGCTTTGTCGTGCCCTCTTCACGACTGTCTTGGTGTGTTTGGACCATGATAGTTCGTTGGTGATGTGGACACCAAGGAACTTGAAGCTCTCAACCTGTTCCACTACAGCCCCGTCGATGAGAATGGGGGCGTGCTCAGTCCTCTTTTTTTCCTGTAGTCCACAATCATCTCCTTTGTCTTGGTCACGTTGAGGGAGAGGTTGTTGTCCTGGCACCACACGGCCAGATCTCTGACCTCCTCCCTATAGGCTGTCTCATCGTTGTCGGTGATCAGGCCTACCACTGTTGTGTCGTCGGCAAACTTAATGATGGTGTTGGAGTCGTGCCTGGCCATGCAGTCATGGGTGAACAGAGAGTACAGGAGGGGACTGAGCACGCACCCCTGAGGGGGCCCCCGTGTTGAGGATCAGTGTGGCAGATGTGTTGTTACCTACCCTTACCACCTGGGGGCGGCCCGTCAGGAAGTCCAGGATCCAGTTGCAGAGGGAGGTGTTTAGTCCCAGGATCCTTAGCTTAGTGATGAGCTTAGAGGGCACTATGGTGTTGAATGCTGAGCTGTAGTCAATGAATAGCATTCTCACGTAGGTGTTCCTCTTGTCCAGGTGGGAAAGGGCAGTGTGGAGTGCGATAGAGATTGCATCATCTGTGGATCTGTTGGGGCGGTATGCAAATTGGAGTGGGTCTAGGGTTTCTGGGATTATGCTGTTGATGTGAGCCATGACCAGTCTTTCAAAGCACTTCATGGCTACAGACGTCAGTGCTACGGGTCGGTAGTCATTTAGGCAGGTTATCTTAGAATTCTTGGGCACGGGGACTATGGTGGTCTGCTTGAAACATGTTGGTATTACAGACTCAGTCAGGGACATGTTGAAAATGTCAGTGAAGACACTTGCCAGTTGGTCAGCACATGCTCGGAGTACACGTCCTGGTAATCCGTCTGGCCCTGCGGCCTTGTGAGTGTTGACCTGCTTAAAAGTCTTACTCACATCGGCTACGGAGAGCGTGATCACATAGTCGTCCGGAACAGCTGGTGCTCTCATGCATGCTTCAGTGTTGCTTGCCTCGGGCGAGCATAGAAGTGGTTTAGCTCGTCTGGTAGGCTTGTGTCACTGGGCAGCTCGCGGCTGTGCTTCCCTTTGTAGTCTGTAATAGTTTTCAAGCCCTGCCACATCCGACGAGCGTCAGAGCCAGTGTAGTATGATTCAATCTTAGACCTGTATTGACTCTTTGCCTGTTTGATGGTTCGTCGGAGGTCATAGCGGGATTTCTTATAAGCGTCCGGGTTAGAGTCCCGTTCCTTGAAAGCGGCAGCTCTACCCTTTAGCTCAGTGCGGATGTTTCCTGTAATCCATGGCTTCTGGTTGGGGTATGTACGTACGGTCACTGTGGGGACGACATCATCGATGCACTTATTGATGAAGCCAGTGACTGATGTGGTGTACTCCTCAATGCTGTCTGAAGAATCCCGGAACATGTTCCAGTCTGTGCTAGCAAAACAGTCCTGTAGCTTAGCATCTGCGTCATCTGACCACTTTTTTATTAGCCGAATCACTGGTGCTTCCTGCTTCAGTTTTTGCTTATAAGCAGGAATCAGGAGGATAGAGTTATGGTCAGATTTGCCAAATGGAGGGCGAGGGAGAGCTTTGTATGCGTCTCTGTGTGTGGAGTAAAGGTGGTCTAGAGTTTTTTCCCCTCTGGTTGCACATTTAACATGCTGGTAGAAATGAGGTAGAACGGATCCATATAGGGTGTCTAGTCATTTCAATGGGCACGTCCTGCTCCCCTCCCATTTCCTGGGATCTGATACATTAATCACTCATTCTATTATTGAAGAGGTCATCTATGTAGCTACTTTCTCACAATATTTAAATTTGTAATTACATACTCTTGGGTTTTCCCCTCATATCCTGAAGCACACTCTAATTTACTTCCTGTCATAACAGTAAATGGTTGGATTTCATCATCAGCTCTAACCGCCAGCAGGCTTATATTATGGGTTTTCAACACAATTGCGACTCAAGAGCAGCTCCCCTTTGAAGCCGCAGCTCTTGGTTTTGTTTGCGGTAATCAAGTTAAAATCTCATGATGCCACCACGTGTCAGTGATAAAGACAAAATAATTATCCTTTTGAGTGAATGCTTAATAGATAGTTGTTTTGTCGTGCGGCACAGAAGTTGTCATTCGATTTGTACAACCCTCTACCTCGTTGATGTGATACTAGGTTTGTTTGGGGGTTTTATAACTCACTGGGCTGGTCATGAATCCAGATTTGAAATGTGATTTTATCATTCGTCCAAGGATGTACAGGCCAGTGTGTACTAGTACAAATTGTACACTGACCAGTGCATGCAGACTGTACTGTACATGTTGCCTCAGACATGATGATGCAATGTCTTGTAGTCTATCGGGCCTACAAGTCATGCTGTGTGTGGCCTTAGAAGTCTTGAGTACGTCACTGGTTTTCTGACATAAATGACATAAATACTACAAGAAAGGCTACTTTCTGACCACTGTTGTGAGGGGTCCTGATTGGTTGCCTGTGGTTGCTAGCTAGTGATGTGGGCCTCAGTGCTTGTGCTGTTTTTGCTTACCAATTGCCCCTACCATACGATAGTGAACAGAGCTGCCATGGATGCCAAGGTCTTAAATCCATTTAGATTATGGATGGACTTTTGCCAACGCTGTGACAGAGGTGTCAAGAACTCTGGACTTATCTGATTCCTGTGAACCTGGCCTGGAAAACAACCAACATTATCCATTTCAATGAAAAAGATCAGTCAGAATGTTACTTCTTCACCCTTCTCTTCCTGAATTTTGGGGAAGTTTTTTCTTTACTTCCTCCTTCAGATCAACTCAGCCCATCTCCTCATGCTTGAGTTATAGGTTTCCACATAATTGGCTCTGAAACTACTTATAGAGAGGGAGAAGGAGGAAACAGATATAGGATGTAAGAGGTGGAATATGGCTTCCTCTCACTTCCACTCTCTCTGAGAGGTCTCCTTTTTATATATCTCTTTGGAGAGTTGCTGGAAACAACAGAACACATATCCTTTGAGGGGAACGCAGCAGGATGTAGGGCAGTGAATATGTTTGATAGTACACCATCAAACACACCTTTTAGAAAGCAAGAGTGGAGACATCTTATATTTCCACACTGCCTTTTATCCATCCATATTTAACCCCAGATCCCAGCCCGAAAAACAACCTTGGTTGCAGTTAAACAATTGCACGTGTGCCATTCATTCCACAACGTGATTTAAACCCGAAAGCGAGGGGGAAATGATTTAGTTGTGGATTCTGCATACAGAGTATGATGCCCATTAAACAACCAGAGTTATGACTAGATATAAATCAGGAGTTTGTTTGTGGCCCCTCATTCATTACGGCATGGCTTTGAAAAGCCTGGCAAGATTCCGTACAATCATCGTAAATGCTAAAGTGCACACTAAAAAAGGTACAAACCATTTATTTCCCTGACTTACTCTGAGTAACTCTATTTCTGTGTTATTTCTATATATTTTTTAAAGAGTGGCAGTCTTTAGAGAGGCGTAGAGATACTTCAGCAGCATCCAACTAAAGGGAGGTGGATTATTGACTTACATAAAATGCCAAGGGGCAGGTTAGAACAGATGATGTGTGAAGTCACACACCTTTTTCACATCATCCCCAAGGCTTAGAGTGAAGAGAAATGGGGCCTTGAACTCTTCCATCCACAAACGAAAAGCAGCAGTATTGGGGGCAGTAGAGATATCCTGTAAATGGTCACAAAACAGTGTAAAACAAACTGATGTTTAAAACAATCTTGATGAAAATGTAAATAAGAAGTACAGATAACTGCCAAAAGAAAGGAAAAACCAACATACAGCGTTAGGCCACCACGAGCCACCACCCCTTTTTCGATCTTGTCTCATCGCTGCAACTCCCCAACGGGCTCGGGAGAGGCGAAGGCCGAGTCATGCGTCCTCCAAAACATGACCCGACGAACCGCGCTTCTTAACACCCGCCCGCTTAACACGGAAGCCAGCTGCACCAATGTGTCGGAGGAAACAACGTTCAACTGACCACCGAAGTCAGCCTGCAGGCGCCCAGCCCGCCACAAGGAGTCACTAGAATGCAATGAGCCAAGTAAAGCCCCCCCCGGCCAAACCCTCCCCTAACCCAGACAACTTGTGCACCGCCCTATGGGACTCCCGGTCACGGCCGGTTGTGACACAGCCTGTGATTGAACCCGGGTCTGTAGTGACGCCTCAAGCACTGCGATGCAGTGCCTTAGACTGTTGCACCACTCGGGAGGCCTTGAAATAGATTTTACAAATGCCTGGGACTATACAGTGAGGGAAAAAAGTATTTGATCTCCTGCTGATTTTGTACGTTTGCCCACTGACAAAGACATGATCAGTCTGTAATTTTAATGGTAGGTTTATTTGAACAGTGAGAGACAGAATAACAACAAAAAAATCCAGAAAAACGCATGTCAAAAATGTTATAAATTGATTTGCATTTTAATGGCGGGCTGGGCGCATGCACGCTGACACGGTCGCCAGGTGTACAGTGTTTCCTCCGACACATTGGTGCGGCTGGCTTCCGGGTTAAGCGTGCTTTGTGTCAAGAAGCAGTGCAGCTTGGCGGGGTTGTGTTTCGGAGGACACACAGCTCTTGACCTTCGCCTCTCCCGAGTCTGTACGGGAGTTGCAGCAATGGGACAAGACTGTAACTACCAATTGGTATGACAAAAGTGGGGAGTGAAGGGGGTAAAATAAAATAAAAAAATATATATTTAACACTTTTATTTTATTTTTAAGAACAGGTTCTGAGGTAACCATACGATGTGTCAACACCATTGAATTTCAGGTCAGTGCCAATGCTTTCCGATGATTGGAAAAAAGGCGGATGTCGCTGACTCGCTAGTAGATTTGTCTCGGTTTGACCTAAAAAGCTCTCTTCGCCCTCATGCAAAAGTAATCACGTCTGGAGGGGGAATCTCAAACCTTTCTATGTTTATTTAGAAACAGCTTTCTGGAATGCAGAGATTAGGGGAGAACACGAGGTCAAGCTAAGATGCTTGAAGATGCACAGTCAGGAGTGAAAGAGGAACGTTGAAAGTGACAGAGATATCGACAAGACAGTATGTGAGGTCACTTAAAAACATTCTCAAAATGTCAGTGTTTCTTCCGCTATAGTTCTTCAAAGCACTTCAAGAGTGCATTTGTGAATGAAAGCAGTAACATGCATTCATGCCATGAAGGCAATGCTTAAAGTGCCACGAAAGAATGACTTATGGCCATAGTGAGAGTTAAACTTTCATGTCTCGTAGTTGTTTTCCCCTGTGTTCAGTAACTTGTCACAAATACCTTATCTAGTGTTCATTCTTGGTTGTGAATGCAACCATGGATTGATGTCATGAAGGCCATGCCTAAAGTGCCATGGAAGTATAACTTATGAAGTTTAAACTTTCATGTCTCATAGTTTTTCCCCTGTGTCCAGTAACTCGCATAAAGTGTCATAAAAGTCTGATTTGTGAAATGTAAACTTTCATGTCTCTTAGTTTTTCCACTGTGTCCAGTAACTTATGACAAATGCTGTATCTTGTGCTCACTCTTGGTTGTTATATGCATACAGTTCCATGAAAGTTAGGGTTAGGTACATTGGGAGATTGAAACTTTCCTGTCTCATAGCTTTTCTCCTCCACACTGTGTTCAGTAACACTTGACAAATAATAATAATACATTTAGGAGGTGCTTATATTTGTCTTGATACAAATGTGTAATGGAAATGTGTTACTTACATATCCCATCTTCCCCTGAGACACCCGCAGGGAGTGGGGTTATGGCCAGGGTCACTATTGCCCAGCGCCCCTGGAGCAATTCGGGTTAAGTGCCTTGCTCAAGGGCCCAGCAACAGATTTTTCACCTTGTCGGCTCCAGGATTCAAATCAGCGACCTTGCCCAACGCTCTAAACCTTGAGGATACCTGCAGTAGCTATACAGGACCTACAGTGCTTACTCTTGGTTCTTATCTAACATCTTAATTTCACACAGTGGGAATACTCATTGACTTCCTAGTTTATTAGCTCAGTTGGTTGAGCATGGCGCTTGCAACGCCAGGGTTGTGGGTTCGTTTCCCACGGGGAGCCAGTGTGAAAATTGTATGCACTCACTAACTGTAAGTCGCTCTGGATAAGAGCATCTGCTAAATGACTAAAATGTAAATGTATTATCAAAAAGCCAGAGAGCCTAGGTGGTGTAGTGAATCTGTTTGTGCATCAGACACATTTCCCTGTTCCTGCTGTTGTTGTTTTGTTTCAGGCGTGGACTGTTTCCTATTTCCTCTTGCTGTCTCTGTTGCCTGTTTCTCATTTCTCAAGGTCACTCCAAGTGTCGAGATGAAGAAGAAAAAATACGTCTCCTCTCACAGATTGGAGCCAGTCTGTAAATGTGAATGTTTTCCCTCCATTATTCGTTCAAACTTGAGTTTCCACCCTCCTACATGTCTCTCACCAACAATCCACTGTGCTCTTTCCGGCAAACACCTGCAAATATCTTTCCATACCCTTAATGTGGCATTCTCCAAAAGTAATTTTCAATAATGCTTCAATGGATTCTGCTATTAGAGGAGAGATTCTGCTGCAGCTAATGTACCTTAGGGGTGAGAAGTGTGTGTGTGTGTGTGTTTGTGTGTCTGAATGCCTCTGCATTGGGTATATGTTCCAACAGATAAACAGTCTGACAACTTGTACAATGCTGGTCCCCTTCCTGAGATAAGTTATGCTGATGGCAGCAGAGATTATTAAAAGCTATATTTGCCGCCTTTTCTCTCGAAACCTTCCTCTACTGACTCATTCTCTTCATTATTCTCTCTCTCTCTCTCTCTCTCTCTCTCTCTCTCTCTCTCTCTCTCTCTCTCTCTCTCTCTCTCTCTCTCTCTCTCTCTCTCTCTCCTCTCTCTCTCTCTCTCTCTCTCTCTCTCTCTCTCTCTCTCTCTCTCTCTCTCTCTCTCTCTCTCTCTCTCTCTCTCTCTCTCTCTCTCTCTCTCTCTCTCTCTCTCTCTCTCTCTCTCTCTCTCTCTCTCTCTCTCTCTCTCTCTCTCTCTCTCTCATGCAAGCGTTAGCGGAATCGATTTTCATAGTCATCATAAAACCTTCAGGTCAGCTACTGTCTCTGAACTCAAAACGATGGCAGTTTGCTGATGGGAGGCTATTGTGATTTATCCCAAAGATGTGATTGTTAATGGTGTATATTAAGGGTTTAGATTAGCCTGAGACAATGTGCTATCACAGTCCCTTTTATTATGGGCCTTATTATCGGTTTACTGTTTCTTTATGGGCCCCCGACTCTGCAGAACATTTTCTACCGCATTCTCTGTGTTGACAGCACTTCTCTAAGTTGTTTTTCAAGAGGGTAGAGATGGTTTTCTTCTTGTTGAATTAAAAACACTTTTTATCCCAGCATCTAGCAATGGGATCTGCTATGAGGAAGGATAATGAAGAGTTAGAGCAGTTTTGGTTTTGAATTGTTCCAGTCAGCTTTTTCCCCTCAACTATTCACTTCTTGCCATTTTAGTTAGTTATTGCATGACCTTTTAACATTACCTCTCTTCATCTGTCTCTTACAGTTTTTCTCAATTGCTAAAACACTAAACCCTATTGTCTGAACCAAATGCTCAGTTGCCTGAACCCACTGATTGAATCAATCACTCTTTTGGCAAAACCATAAGCACTTTTCACCTGTTTAGACACAACTTGCCAACACATTTTCATTGTGATGCACCCGTGCTGCATAATGGTGAGCACATGTGACAAAAGTCAAACACAATTAGAGCACAGGTATCACCACTTGAACACAACAACTCAAAATTGATCACACTTGTGGCTAATGATGTGAGGGAACATATACAGTAAGCCAGTTTAGAGAGCACTGGTTTGTGAGGCCCTACAATTGATAGAAATCTGAGAGGAAGAGTTCGTGTGAGAGGTGGTCGAGGTGGTCAGCGAAGACAAAGAACAGTAATATCTGATGAAATCAGAGCTACTGTGATTGACCATGTTCTTGTCCATGGTATGAACATGAGGGAGGATGGACAAAGGGTACAACCAAACATCAGTAGATTCACTGTGTCCACCATAATCCGAAGATTTAGAGAAGAGAACAGGTAATTACCTTTTTTTGACATTATAGTACAGTATGTAAATGTTGACAGCAATTACTGTATGACATACTATATACTGTACCACAGTATACTGTAAGTGAATATATGTTTCAGTACATCACTGTACCAATGTACTGTAGTATTGTAATGGAGGGTTGGTCTAACTGTTTGTAGGCCTAGTATTCCATGTATATTTTTTGTAACTCCATGTTCTCTTTTTGTAGAATTGAAAGACTGCCACATGGGGGTGGGAGGACAGGTATGTTCTCCCCACACCAAGAGACCCTAATTGTTGATATGGTGCGTAAGAAAAATGCCATTAAACTGAGCGAAATTCAGCAGAAGATCATTGAGGACCATTTACATTTTGAGGGTATCAACAGTGTCAGCCTCTCTACTGTTGATCGTGTCCTCAAGCGCAACAGACTGCGCATGAAACAGCTATACAGAGTGCCCTTTGATCGCAACTCAGACAGAGTCAAAGAGCAAAGATTCCCACATTCAATGTTGATTACTCTAAGTAGTGATTTACTGTAGTGGCCTAAATCACTTTTTCCGTATCACTTACAAAACTATATCTATTTCTACAGAGGGTTTTTCAACTGGATGCAATGGAAAGACCCCATCAATACATCTACATGGATGAAGCTGGGTTTAATCTCACCAAAAGGAGAAGGAGAGGCCGTAATGTGATTGGCCATCGGGCCATTGTTGGTGTTCCTGGGCAGCGTGGTGGCAATGTCACATTATGTGCTGCCATCAGCAATCATGGGGTTGTCCACCATCATGCCAACCTGGGGCCCTACAACACTCACCAGCTCCTCATTTTCCTCAATCACATGCGAGATGCTTTGTTAGGGCAGCAGGATGAGCATCCCATCTATGTTGTTGTTTGGGACAATGTGAGTTTTCACAGAGCCCTCCAGGTTAGAGAGTGGTACAATATGAACCAAGGTTTTATCAATCTTTGCCTTCCACCGTACTCCCCTTTCCTAAACCCCATTGAGGAATTCTTCTCCTCATGGCGGTGGAAGGTATATGAACGCCAACCTTACACCAGGGTAAATCTCCTGCAAGCCATGGGACTTGCCTGTGGTGACATAGGTGTGGAGGCATGCCAAGCCTGGATACGGCATGCCAGGTTTTTTTCCCCGTTGCCTGGCCAGACAAAATGTGGCCTGTGATGTGGATGAAGTCCTGTGGCCTGACCCAGTACGGAGACATGATGCTGTGGCTGAGTAATGCACTTATTTGTATATTTCTGTACTTTATTTTTACATGGGCTTACTGTACACAAGTGGCAAACGCATAAGATTTCTGTTTGTTTTTACAAGTGCTACATGTAAATGCACAAGATTTCTGTTTTGTGTTTTTGTACAAGTGCTAAATGCACAGGTTTTTTTTTGTTTTGCAACATGCATTTAGCCTACAGTGAACAAACAAACATTTATTTCTCCAGCTTCATGTCCTGAGCATTGTGTTTTCTATTTTTCTACGTAGTGTTTAGTGACTGTTCAGTAGTGTTTTTTTATTTTGATTGACTCGGGGCACGATTTGACAACATAGTTCAGTTTTGAGCACAGATTGAACTGTTTTGAGGTGACAGTTTGGTTTTGCAAGAAGAGTCTGAGGTTTTGTGAATGTAGCTTGAAAATTGGGTTTTGTGTTCACAGTTAAGAGAAAAGGAGAGCAGCTTTCAAGAAATGTGTCTTAGCAATCGAGAAAAACTGTATTAAGATCTATGGCCCCACAGTCTCTCTGCTGTCCAGCACTGTCTATCAGAGCAATGATGGTAGGGCATTGCCCAATTCATGCCAATTGCGGTTTGCCTCTGCCAACCAAATCTCAGTCGCTATGTTCTCATCTCTCATTTTCCTGTGTCGTCCAGAAGTCTCAGCATCCTTTCAGATAGTCGATTCATCGGGTCTAGGATCTGGTGTTTGGACCCATATTGCATCTGTCATTCCCCTGCGGTCTGGCTAGGAACAAAAATTATAAATATCTCAAACAATAGCTGTAGAAATGTTTCACGGTGGGTTCAGACATTGTGTTCAGACCCCTTTAAGAGTGGATGCCTGGGCTTCGTCTACGTTCAGAACAATGTTTAAGCGTATCAATCAGAGAAAAGATCATGTTTAGAGCCTGAAGGCTTGATCTTGCCTCGGGGTCTTCAGCTAAGAACTTTCCTGTTTTCTCTCATCTCTTTCTCACAGCTGCAATGTCAGGTAAAGTTGTTCCTTTTTGATAATCCCGCTTCTGACACCAACAACCCGACCATGTCAAATTTGTGGGCCCCGGTGGAATTTCTTGACAGGGTTTTTCCAGTTTTTCTCTCTGGCTAGTCTTTATGGTGTCTTTGTTATTCAATCACGCAGTTACTTAGTGTGGTCAGCGGCCAGCCAAGTCATCTGCAAAAGACAGAGAGAGACCTCAGTATGAGAGCTAGCTGTGCAAGATAGATAAGCAAACTTTTGTTTCGCTACTGGAACAATACAGGAATAGGACCTCTGAGTCGGTTGCGCTCCTGAACACCCCAGGCGTTATCGCTTTTGTTTTGTGTGGCACGACAGACTGAGGTGATTTGGTTTGGGAGTTTGGTCCCACTCTCGGTTTTGAAGCACTGGGCTTTTTCCTCTCTCCCCAGTGCCTGGTCTCCACACAGTGTCTCTGTACACCAACCACTTAATTGTTCTGCTTTACAAGCAGCCATCTGGCAAAGCCTCACAACAATTCCTAATGTGATTTCTGGTCGCTGACTTTTTTTTTACTGTTCATTTGATGTTCATGGAGGAACATCATTGTTTTCCCCCTCTCTCTCTCTCTCCTCTCTGAAATTGATTTAGTTATGAAAAAGCGCCCCACTTTATTTCAGTGCAAATGGATCCTGGTCAAAATGCTGGGGGGTTTGAATTCTGAGAAGAATGAATCAGGTATTATGGTATTTCCATGGACTGTTACATATACATGTTACATATTCGGCAATCTGCAGTATGAGGTACATGGTTTTAGTGTTTATGAAAAATCTCTACATGAATCTTGAAACAAGATTTTGCCTCACTCTGTCTTTCCTTTTTAGTGTATATTACCCCTCAGAGTATACTATAACACAACAACAATACTTAGTACTTATATACTTTTCTCTTTCACTGTAGGTGTATTGTATTCTGAAGCAACTGCCTTGCATTGCTTGGAAAATAAAGTTCCTGGAGTGAAGCTCCTAGTAAATGAGAGTTTAATTCTAGGCTATAAGATACATTTTATCTTGCCTCAAACTGTGTACAATTCGAATGGTTGATTAAAACCCTTCAAGCACTAATTTCTTTACATTGGTGAAAGCATTTCATCACTAATATCCACACTTCCTCAGGGTTTCTTCCTCAATGCAGGTAGACACAACAACAGCAGACAGTGCAACTACTGCACTATCTAATCCCCTCTCTGATAGTCAAGTAATATTTCAGACTGCTGCTATCGTCCATCAACAAGCCAAAACCCCATTAGTTTCAGATGCCTGGGAAGCGTTGTGATATTTCATAAACTGCAACTCCAACAGAAAGGGTGCGTATTACCTCTCTACTGAGCTGTTGAAGGCACTTCAGCCAAGTTTTGCTCAGAATCGAAATTCTCAAGCAAATGACGTTTTGCATTTTTTTTTCAGAAACTCTGTTCAGTCGCAACAGTGCCTCTGGCTCTGTCTGTCTCACTCTCCCTCAATGTATTTTCTCCAGACCAGAACATAGACATAAACACCTAATCACCAAACACCATATAAACAACCGTCTCGTTGGACAGGGGCTTATGAGGATGAAATTGAGGAAGGAAGAGAAGGCCTATTGTATGGCGGTGTAGCCAGGTTTAAACACTGCAATTGCATGCTAATTATGAGTACAGCTTCCTTCCCTGCAGAGACTCATGAATATGTAGTAATTCTAGGTTTCGGAATAACAAAAAAGGCGCCTCGGAAATCAGACTGTAGGAGGCATATGTGTTATGGTTTGGAGGTTTGATTGAATGCATTGCTGTCTGATTGTACAGTTGTCTGTGACACTCTCAAACCAGAGCTGTAGTACTTGAGGATAGAACTAAGTGGTGAACAGTAAAATGGATGCATAGCCTACATACAATACCACACAGCAGCTAGCTATCTCTTTAATTTATACTTGACAAGCCACTCAGGTAGGCAGGCAGCATTCTGTCTCTGGGCTGTAATGCCTGCCGCGGACATGAGAAGACTCAAACAATTTAATTCGGCCATTGGGAGCTCCCTAGTGCTTGCAGGCCCGTTCCACATAATATTTCTCTCTCCAATCAGTCATCGCCTCGTTCAATTCTCCAACTCTCTTTTAATATCCTGTAGAAGCTGTCAGCACACCCTCATGCAGTGTCTGTCTCTCTCATTATTCTACTTTGTAATTTTCGTGACCGTCTCTCCCCGGCACTCAGGAATGAACTGGAATGAAAAAATATCTTATTGTAATTTCACCACTCTCTGCCGACTACGCCATCTGGAGAAAAAAACTGAAGAGCTATAAAATAATAATCTGTTCCCATTCGTCTTTCCTCACTCATAATGGAAATTGCACCGCACATCCGAAGTGGGTTACTGCTGAGTGGGTGTGGACTTTTTTCAGTCTTCAGACAGAAATAATTAGGTAATCACGGGCACATGGTAGCTATTATTAGGCTCACTCAAACATGCACATACAATCAGTGCAAAAATGTAGCCTGTCAATACAGCCATAAACGGTGATGTATTTTCAAAACACAAGATAGGCTTAAGAAATAAACTATGTTTTACACCTGCATTTCAGCTGAAAGTCATTCATGTTAGCAGCCAATATCAACTAGGGATATATTATGTCACCTCTCTGCAGTCCAGAGCAAGCATAATCATAGGGCCTATTAGTAACGGAGGTTGCAGAATCGGATGGAAAGCATGATCTGTCTGCACCGTGCCATCACTTTGGAGGGCAGCATGCTTGCAGAGTGCTCATTGCCAGCTGGGTAGCCCAAATCTTCATCCCATAATATTGAAAGCAGTGCAATGTTACAGCTGCTTGTCTTTAAAAATACACTGAGTATACAAATCATTAAGAACACCTGTTTGTTCAATGACATAGATTGACCAGGTGAATCCAGGTGAAATCTATGATCCCTTCAATCTTCTCTGCAGATCCTCTCAAGCTCTGTCAGGTTGGATGGGGAGCGTCGCTGCACAGCTATTTTCAGATGTTCGATCGGGTTCAAGTCCGGGCTCTGGCTGGTCCACTCAAGGACATTCAGAGACTTGTCCTGAAGCCACTCCTGCGTTGTTGTGGTTGTGTGCTTAGGGTCGTTGTCCTGTTGGAAGGTGAACCTTCGCCCCAGTCTGAGGTCCTGAGTGCTCTGGAGCGGGTTTTCATCAAGGATCTCTCTGTACATTGATCCTGACTAGTCTCCCAGTCCCTCTTGCTGAAAAAATATCCCCACAGCATGATGCTGCCACCACCATGCTTCACCATAGGGATGGTGCCAGGTTTCCTCCAGACATGACGCATGGCATTCAGGCCAAAGAGTTAAATCTTGATTTCATCAGACAAGAGAATCTTGTTTCTCATGGTCTGAGAGTCATGTGCCTTTTACTGGTGAGTGGCATCCGTCTGGTGGAGTGCTGCAGAGATGGTTGTCCTTCTGGAAGGTTCTCCCATCTCCACAGATGAACTCTGGAGCTCTGGAACTCACCTCCCTGACCAAGGCCCTTCTCTCCCAATTGCTCAGTTTGGCCGTGCGGCCAGCTCTAGGAACAGTCTTTTACTTTATTTTTAAAAACTTTGGTGGGGTAGATCAGCTTTAATATTGCAGATAGATTGTAACTTCCATCAATGTAATTGTCTGCATCACTTCCAATCCCCCATATGTTTTTCTCGCAAATATATATATATATATATATATATATATATATATATATATATATATATATATATATATATATATATATATATATATATATATATACACTGCTCAAAAAAAATTAAGGGAACACTTAAACAACACATCCTAGATCAGAATGAATGAAATAATCTTATTAAATACTTTTTTCTTTACATAGTTGAATGTGCTGACAACAAAATCACACAAAAATGATCAATGGAAATCAAATGTATCAACCCATGGAGGTCAGGATTTGGAGTCACCCTCAAAATTAAAGTGGAAAACCACACTACAGGCTGATCCAACTTTGATGTAATGTCCTTAAAACAAGTCAAAATGAGGCTCAGTAGTGTGTGTGGCCTCCACATGCCTGTATGACCTCCCTATAACGCCTGGGCATGCTCCTGATGAGGTGGCGGATGGTCTCCTGAGGGATCTCCTCCCAGACCTGGACTAAAGCATCCGCCAACTCCTGGACAGTCTGTGGTGCAACGTGGCGTTGGTGGATGGAGCGAGACATGATGTCCCAGATGTGCTCAATTGGATTCAGGTCTGGGGAACGGGCGGGCCAGTCCATAGCATCAATGCCTACCTCTTGCAGGAACTGCTGACACACTCCAGCCACATGAGGTCTAGCATTTTCTTGCATTAGGAGGAACCCAGGGCCAACCGCACCAGCATATGGTCTCACAAGGGGTCTGAGGATCTCATCTCGGTACCTAATGGCAGTCAGGCTACCTCTGGCGAGCACATGGAGGGCTGTGCGGCCCCCCAAAGAAATGCCACCCCACACCATGACTGACCCACCGCCAAACCGGTCATGCTGGAGGATGTTGCAGGCAGCAGAACGTTCTCCACGGGCGTCTCCAGACTCTGTCACGTCTGTCACATGTGCTCAGTGTGAACCTGCTTTCATCTGTGAAGAGCACAGGGCGCCAGTGGCGAATTTGCCAATCTTGGTGTTCTCTGGCAAATGCCAAACGTCCTGCACGGTGTTGGGCTGTAAGCACAACCCCCACCTGTGGACGTCGGGCCCTCATACCACCCTCATGGAGTCTGTTTCTGACCGTTTGAGCAGACACATGCACATTTGTGGCCTGCTGGAGGTCATTTTGCAGGGCTCTGGCAGTGCTCCTCCTGCTCCTCCTTGCACAAAGGTGGGGGTAGCGGTCCTGCTGCTGGGTTGTTGCCCTCCTACGGCCTCCTCCACGTCTCCTGATGTACTGGCCTGTCTCCTGGTAGCGCCTCCATGCTCTGGACACTACGCTGACAGACACAGCAAACCTTCTTGCCACAGCTCGCATTGATGTGCCATCCTGGATGAGCTGCACTACCTGAGCCACTTGTGTGGGTTGTAGACTCCGTCTCATGCTACCACTAGAGTGAAAGCACTGCCAGCATTCAAAAGTGACCAAAACATCAGCCAGGAAGCATAGGAACTAAGAAGTGGTCTGTGGTCACCCCCTGCAGAACCACTTCTTTATTGGGGGTGTCTTGCTAATTGCCTATAATTTCCACCTGTTGTCTATTCCATTTGCACAACAGCATGTGACATTTATTGTCAATCAGTGTTGCTTCCTAAGTGGACAGTTTGATTTCACAGAAGTGTAATTGACTTGGAGTTACATTGTGTTGTTTAAGTGTTCCCTTAATTTTTTTGAGCAGTGTATATATATATACACATACATATATACATACATACATACATACATACATACATACATACATACATACATACATACATACATACACATACATATACACATACAGCACTGGAAAAAGACCACTGCAAATGTTTCTTAAATCAGCATCTCTACATGTATGACAGCCATTCCATTCCAGTGTCTGTTGAATTCCAACACAGGCACACCTCATTCTACTGAATTAGGTACTGATTAGGTGATCACCTGAACCAAATCTTGTTTAACGAGGAAAAGTATAAAAAGCACTGCTGAGGTCATCACTATCCTCTTGCCATAGGACCAGCTGGATGGCATAATAACAATTGACCATGCCAAAAGAGTTGAAAAGGAAAGTTTTGAGTGGGGAAAAGAATGCTTCAATTCTGGCTTTACTGTCATAGGGATACAGTGAGCGTCAGGTTGCTTCCATCCTTAAAATTTTAAAGACGGCGGTTCATGAGAACAACGTCAAGCAGCAGACATTGGGGACAACAAAGCTACAGACCGGCAGAGGGAGAAAACGACTCTCTACTGACCGGGATGACCGCCAACTCATTTGAATGTCACTCGACAACCGTAGGATGACATCAAGTGACCTACAAAAAGAATGGCAAACTGCAGTTGGGGTGAAGTGCATGGCAAGGACAGTTCGAAACAGGCTCCTAGGGGCAGGGCTGAAGTCATGCAAAGCTAGAAAAAAGCCCTTCATCAATGAGAAGCAAAGAAGAGCCAGGCTGAGGTTTGCAAAAGATCATAAGGATTGGACCGTAGAGGACTAGAGTAAGGTCATCTTCTCTGATGAGTCCAATTTTCAGCTTTGCCCAACACCTGGTCGTCTAATGGTTAGACGGAGACCTGGAGAGGCTTACAAGCCACAATGTCTCGCACCCACTGTGAAATTTGGTGGAGGATCGGTGATGATTGATATGGGGGTGATTCAGCAAGGCTGGAATCGGGCAGATTTGTCTTTGTGAAGGACGCATGAATCAAGCCACGTACAAGGTTGTCCTGGAAGAAAACTTGCTTCCTTTTGCTCTGACATTGTTCCCCAACATTGAGGATTGGTCTTTCCAGCAGGACAATGCGCCATGCCACACAGCCAGGTCAATCAAGGTGTGGATGGAGGACCACCAAATCAAGACCCTGTCATGGCCAGCCCAATCTCCAGACCTGAACCCCATTGAAAACTTCTGGAATGTGATCAAGAGGAAGATGGATGGTCACAAGCCATCAAACAAAGCCGAGCTGCTTGAATTTTTGCGCCAGGAGTGGCATAAAGTCACCCAACATCAATGTGAAAGACTGGTGGAGAGCATGCCAAGACGCATGAAAGCTGTGATTTTAAATCAGGGTTATTCCACAAAATATTGATTTCTGAACTCTTCCTTAAAACATTAGTATTGTGTTGTTTAAAAATGAACATGAACTTATTTGAGGTCTGACAACACTGCATATTTTTTGTTATTTTGACCAGTTGTCATTTTCTGCAAATAAATGCTCTAAATGACAATATTTTTATTTTGAAATTTGGGAGAAATGTTGTCAGTAGTTTATAGAATAAAACAAAAATGTTAATTTCACCCAAACACACACCTATAAATAGTAAAACCAGAGAAACTTATATTTTTTCAGAGCTGTACATACATATAAATACATATACATATATATATATATATATATATATATATATATATATATATATATATATATATATATATATATATATATATATATATATATATATTTACACATATTCTTTTTAAAAATATATTTCCCCTTTATTACTTTCCAACCCCACCACCCCTTCCCTAATTGGAGTAAACTAGTGAACAACAACGCTTAGGCCTCTACTTCCAGCTCATACATACTATATAAATGTTATGGTGGTTCCAAACGTCTTCCTTTTAAGAATGATGGAGGCCACTGTGTCCTTGGGGACCTTCAATGCTGCAGATATGTTTTGGTACCCTTCCCCAGATCTGTGCCTCAACACAATCCTGTCTCAGAGTTCTACGGACAATTCCTTCGACCTCATGGCTTGGTTTTTGCTCTGACATGCACTGTCAACTGTGGAACCTTATATGGACAGGTGTGTGCCTTTCCAAATCATGTCCAATCAATTGAATTGACCACAGGTGGACTCCAATCAAGTTGTAGAAACATCTCAAGGTGATCAATGGAAACAGGATGCACCTGAGCTCAATTTCGAGTATCATAGCAAAGGGTCTGAATACTTCTGTAAATAATGCATTCCTGAATTATTTATCAATTTGCAAAAGGTTCTAATAATCTGTTTTTTCTTTGTCATTATGCGGTATTGATGAGAATACATATTTTTTTTCATCCATTTTAGAATCAGTCTGTAACGTAAGAAAATGTGGAAAAAGGGAAGGCGTCTGAATACTTTACGCATGCACTGTATCATGTCACTTCTCTGGAGTCCAGAGCAAGCAAAATCATATGGCCTATTTTTAACGGTCATTGCAGGATCGGATGGAAAGCATGTTCTGTCTGCATTGTGCCATCACTTTGAAGGGCAGCATGCTTGTAGAGTGATCATTGCCAGCTGTGTAGCCCTGTTATTCTTCACGAATATCGTAATAAATTCACCAGAATATGTTAAATCTTCATCCCATCATATTCAAAGCAGTGCGATGTTACAGCTGTTTATCTTTAGACATACACTGAGTATACAAAACATTAAGAATACCTGCTTTTTCTATGATATAGATTGACCAGGTGAATCCAGGTGAAAACTATGATCCGTTATTGATGTCACTTATTAAATCCACTTCAATCAGTGTAGATGAAAGGGAGGAGACAGGTTAAAGAAGGATTGTTAAGCCTTGAGACAATTGAGACATGGATTGTGTGTCATTCAGAGGGTGAATGGGCAATACAAAAAAATTCAGCGCCTTTTGAATGGGGTATGGTAGAAGGGTGCACCGGTTTGTGTCAATAACTGCAACACTCCTGGGTTTTTCACACTCAACAGTTTCCCGGGTGTATCAAGAATAGTCCGCTGGGGTTATAAAACAGGAATGGTTTTTGCCCTGTGCAACATGGTCATATATTTAGTTTGCATGTTATAGGATCAAAGGCCCTTGAGCACTCTAGATTCCTGTAGTTACAAGGGTAAGATAGCCAAGTACTCTAAGATGTACAATAACAGGGCTATTTCACATGACATGGTTCAAAGCCAAGATCATTGAATTAGGTCATAAACCTACCTTAAGATGTGGTTGTGGTTGGAAACAGGTTAGTACATAACCGCTGTCTATAAGTCTGTCTTTACATTGAACTGCCTGTCTGTCTATATTTATTTATTTATTTACAGATCAATAGACTCTGGATCCACCTATGGATGACTGACAAAGTGGGATCTAAGACGGTGTTGAGTTACCTGTATGTCTGTCCATCCAACAAGAGAAAGGTAAGACAAACTTCAAAAGAGTGATTTTCAATAACACAATAATGTCTAAGACTTCCACCGATCCACAATCCTCCTCACCTTATTTCTTATCTCATTATCGATGGATGAGCCCAGCTCTCTACTGGTTAAGCTGGGATGTTTTTTCCTCATTGTGTTCAAGTGGCCAAGCATAAAATCTGTGTGTATAGCACGGGGAAAAAAATTGGCTTATCTCTGTATCTGTTGAGATGAAGCAGTAATGACCCTTAAATCACTGTGACAATATATTTGTGTATTTAATGCCTCAACTGTGTTTTTTTCTCCCACGTAAATATAGCATGACAATTGATTGGTTTCCACACAACAAGATTCTGTTAACGTCACCGACTATATTCTCACATGTTGTCTAAAGGAAAAAAGCCAGAGGCTTGATCTTTCTAAGAGAAGATAATAGATGAGAATGATGGTGCTGACATTAATCTTCAAGCTTTTCAAATATAATAAAAAATAATATGCCATTTAGCAGATGCTTTTATCCAAAGCAACTTACAGTCATGCGTGCATACATTTTTTTTGTGTATGGGTGGTCCCGGGGATCGAACCCACTACCTTGGCGTTACATGCGCTGTGCTCTACCAGCTGAGCTACAGAGGACCACACCCGTATTAATGTTCAGCCATTTTCTGAGGTCTTCTGCACAATTTGACTCACAACCACTGCTTATAATGAAGAGTCTAGCATTCTAGACATATAAATATAATTAATATACATAGACATAGAATTAATAGACATTCTATTTCTATGGTTGTAGCTAGATTGATATCCCAATTCACCGGAAATAAGCCTATTTATACCTTCCCTATAGAGTGCTCACTCACAGATAGACCGCAATTGATCTGTGTTTGACATGATTAATCTGCTGTTAGGCATCCTCTCCTCCTCTCCTCCCTTTGTTTGTGGTCATCAGAAGGCTCGAGCACCGTCCAACAGCAGGCTGAAGCCCCTCAGACAACACCGCAATGACTATCGCACCCGTCGCATGACGATTAGCTCAGTCGCTGGACTCCCACCGACTAGCTGAACATCAGCAGATAGCATGCAGAGGTTATCCCTCCAACCTGTATTGATCTAAGCTTTGTTACCAACCTCTCTCCTCTTTGTTGCTGGGAGACGCATTGATGAGGAATTGGCAAGTGGATGTGGAGCGAAATCTTAATTACCTGGCGATGGTGTATTTGATGATGTGAAAGTAATTGACGATGATGTGACTATTACGTAAGCTCCCCTCGTGGAACTTAGTGCCTGTTAAAACTGATTCAGCAACAGATGGACATATCCATATCCCTATGATCCACATAAACTATCTCAGAAAGGAAATTAATTAAATCTACTGAGGGATGGGTTATGAGAAGGCTTTTAGTCCAGTTATGGTATTTGTCCAATACATTCTTCTACATTTTGTAAGATAAATTATGTTTGAATAGGGTTTATTCTTGAATATGTCACATGGCAAATAATATTACTGTGCAGGAAATTAAATCAGGTTGCAAGTTACTACATTTCCAGACTTCTCCAATTCCTTTTATTCTCAATATATAAAGTGTATATTGCGCCTTCCAATAAATGCAACAGTGATATTTTATTTAACTAGGCAAGTCAGTTAAGAACAAATTCTTATTTACAATGACGGCCTACACCGGCCAAACCCGGGCCAATTGTGCGCCGCCCTATGGGACTCCCAATCACAGCTGGTTGTGATACAGCCTGGAATCGAACCAGGGGGTCTATAGTGCCGCCTCAAGCACTGAGATGCAGTGCCTTAGACCACTAAGCCACTCGGGAGGTTATCTACAGAGTACCGCTATATCCACAGCTATACAACAAGCCCTCAATACATATGTCTTAATATTAAGTGTATTAGAGTAAATATAATGCAAGCCTGGTTGAAAAGGTCTCTGCTAAATTATTATCAGAGCTGAGAAACGTACACCGTCTCCCTGTTCAGTTGTGAAGAAACACCGATCCACCCAGACCCTCCAAGGACTTCTAGCATTTATACTTGTCACGTTCGTTGAGTAAAGGATCGGACCAAGGTGCAGCCTGGTATGCGTACATGGTTGTTTATTATTATAAACACCGACAAAATCCAACAGACCGTGACGTTCAAGAGGCTAAACATCCAACAAGCCAAACAGAAACAAGATCCCACAACATAGGTAGGCAAAATGGCTGCCTAAGTATGATCCCCAATCAGAGAGAACGATCGACAGCTGCCTCTGATTGGGAACCACACCCGGCCAACATAGATATACACATTCTAGATATACACATAGATATTCACACCCTGACCAAACCAACTAGAGATTGTGTGTCAGGGCGTGACAGTACTTTCCTCTCTAAATGGTGAGACAGAGAGAAAGGGCCTGATAGAAGAATCAAAAATGCAAGGTGAAATGCAATTTCCACTCATAATAAATGCTGTCGCTTAATACAATATCATAGAAAAAGATTAGACTTGACCTTAGAAACTTAAATTACATGTGACAAGGCCCTAAGACACTGGGAGAAATAGAGGGGGCCTTTCGCCGTCCCTCATCCCTCAGTGAGGGTAATGAATGGCAAAATTGGAAGGTCAGGCCAACAACAAAAAATAGAAGAAGAAAAAATAAAAGAGAGAAAAACTGGCACAGAATCCACAGTCTGTTTATTGGCTCTTAATGAAAACCAATTTATCTAAATCACCACCAGGGAGGATTCCTAGTTAAAGCTGGGGAAAGAGGGTGGTATTTTTGTCAGTGAAAAGTGTGCTGCTGTTTTTTCCAATTAAAATCTATTGCAGGGAAAGAAAACACAGCCGTTCGGGCTGTGGCGCTATCCAAGTAACGCTTTTCCCTTCTCCTTTTTCTGTCTGGTTTTAGTAGTTTTATTATCATTAAAGCCAGGCGTCAGGTTAATGTCGTATTCCATTAAATCGCAAAGAGAATGCATATTTGAGCTAAGCATGTCTTATTAATCCAGATATCTATGGATTACTTTGAGAAAAAAGGCCCTGGTTCTATATAGTGGAAATGCTTTTTAGGGATATATCTGTGTTTTGAGAGTAATGAACTGTAATGAAAATGTCTGCTTTACTTCCCCTCATATTATACCAAGATATAGACAGTACACCAATAAGGTCAGATTTTGTTACAATGTGGTGTTTCATATTATATATCATACAATCTTCCAAACATAGCGCTTTTTCTTAATTAAGTTGTATCAATGTTGTGTACTTTCACAGTATCTTTGGTTTTATAGTATGAACATGTACTGTAATTTACATAATTGTACTTAATACGTACATTTGTGTTCCTATTATGATTTTAGTTTTACAGATCTTGCTCTGTTATTGCTTTCTTGATAGGCTCATTTCTAACAAATGTGCAGCAATACATTTACATTTTCATTGAATTCATGACAAAATGAAAGTAGAGACAGTATTATTCCTAGCATGGAATTAGGATTCCTCCCACTGTGGTAAGATAGATCATTCCACAAAGACATTATTCTTAATTGCACAAATATTTGTTCTTTCTTATCACAGATTTACAGTAGATATCATTCAAAACAAATGTAGTCACACATGGTAAACACAAAGTTATCAAGGTCTCCCTTCCTACGCAGCTGTTTTACAAAACACCATAGAACAACTTTGGATTCTAGAAAACGTTTCCTATTCTTTAAAATGGCAACTTTTTGTTGTAGTTGTGTTGTGGTCCCTCATTGTTGACTTATAGGTCCGCAGGGGTATTCTGAACCACCTCTATCTCATTAAAGGGAATGTATTTGGAGAGGGGTGACTAAAAGCCAAAGTGCAACAAAGTGCAGACCTGTGAGTGCACTGGAAGAGGCCAAAAAACCATGGCAACAGAGGCGAGAGGCACATTTGTAAAATGAAGTCCAAAACAAAGTGAAGGTGTTAGCACTAGTAGCAGCTTGATGCATGCCAAGCACTAGACCTGGAGTGCTGACATGGCTAACTCTCTCTCTCTCTCTCACACCCCTGTTTAATGCACACTATAGATGTTGGTGATATTTTGTTTGCATTAAAAGGATGGGCCTTTGTAGACATGGCTCAGAAGACATACAATTGTGGACATGGAACACTCTCAGAAGACATACCTTTGTAGACATGGGAAACTCTCAGAATACATATATTTTTGTACATGGAACACTCTCAGAAGAAATACGTACAGTTCTGATGAAATGATTCCTTAAGCATTGACACAACGTGGAATCCGATGGTGATTAGTAAATTAGATAATGTAGTATTTTTGATTGGGAGTCCATACAAGTGCAACTTTAAAACAGTCTGTTCTGTACTGATCACATATTGAGTTTTTCTATATTCAAACAGCAGTGTCTCAAGCTTTGTCACATCCATTTACTATTTGTCTCCAGTCTTTTTGTACTCAACGCAGGTCAATCTCTATCTCTTTACTCAATGTCTGGAGTAAACTGTTCTATTTAGAGTTCTAGAACTCTGGGTGACCTCTCTTGACTCTTATATCAGAATGTGTGGGCAGTGATGTAGCTGTTCCTCTCTCTCTCTGACTAAGGGCGATACAATTAGAGCATCTGTGACACGTCTCAAAAAAGTATGAGGGTGGAAAGTATGGAAACAACGCAACACAATAGATAACTTTTTTTCTTCTTGTTCTTCTGTGTTCCTCTGGGACTTTTCCACTGTTCAAGTCTCCTAATTGACATCAGTATTGGAGCTGCTTGTCTTATAAATCTTTTGACAAGAGTTGTTATGCTAGACAACGTCAGGCCCGAGTTGTTTTGTGCAGTCCAGTTATTCATGTAACACCCTCCCTGAAAGCAAAGATGATATTTTTCTGAATGCATTTATAGTCTGAGATGTATTGGGTTGGGGGGGGTTGGGAAGCTAGTGGTGGACGTCTCAAGGGAGAAGTGAAGACGAACCTTTTAAAAAACACAAGTCCCCTCGACTCGAGTTGTATTCCATTCTTAACATATTGCATCTCGGCTCAAACACCTCGTCGGACCTGAGAGACAAGGCCTTGGGTCCCTAATGGATTGTGTAAAGGATATGTTCATCAAAACGTTAACTTGGTGGGACTGTTGAGTTCAAGTATTCAGTACACATTGCATTTACTGTGGTCACTTGGGGATATGGGGTTTTGGCTTCATTACGTAGTTAGAAGTGTTTATGAGAGCAGACAATTCACCTCAGAAAAAGCTGATAATGTAGATAAAATGACATTAGCACAGACAGACAATGAACATTGATTGAACAAAAATATCCAGTTTATATCCATGTATCTATTGCCAGTCTATCATGAAGCCTATCACTATCTAGCCTGGTTAAATTCAACCTTCGTTCCCTTAGCACCAGTCTTTTAATTAAAGTGTTCTCTGTGTTTCATGATATCCTTATTCACGTTTCTGGTGTTCAACTCAATTAATGTTGGGTATGTCAAGAGGAGAACCCCAGGTGGTTGACATAGCTTTGTTTTTCCCAAATAATGTTCCTGTCAGCCCCCTGTAGTCTCCCACTCAGACACACAATGTCAGATGAAGAACGTCAGTCTTCCGTATTCCGTGCATCAACAAAATCATGTTGTTCTTAGATAGTTGACATGTTGGAGATACATTTATTCTCACTTCCTTTCAACCAAAAAACGTTTCACTTCGGATGTGTCAACAGAAGCAAAACACGTCTTCAGACAGTCAAACAAGCTCACAATTTCCAACGTTCCAAAAAAACAGATGAGTTTGGAGTCAATCACCTGCATACTCTATTTGCAGCCTAGTCACCCAGCACCACAATTACATTGCAGGCAACCCAACACACCGCCTAAGCCCAGTTTGAAGCGAACGTCAAACAACTCATAATTTGGTTATTTGTAATTCCTACCACTGGGGGAAACAATCAGTATTGCCAGACAGCGCCGCGCCGCTAGAATAAAGTGTCAGTGTATCTCAGGTTTATTTGTGACTGCTCCAGTCTCTAACTCACTTGCCCTACAGTGTGTATGGGGATTTGATTGGCCCCTTGTCTGCATTAGGTTAGTTGCCTGTTACAGATAGCAGGATTAGTGTCATTAGTCAAGTGGGGGAAGGATGGCTCAGAGCCCAATAGATTAGAACACAATAGACTATAACTAAATGGTGTCTTCATGTTGATGATAAAGCAGGAGAAGGTGTTGTGGAGGGGGGTCTTCATGTTGAGGATAAAGCTTGAAAATATGTTGTGGAGGGGGGTGTTCATGTTGAGGATAAAGCTGGAGAAGGTGTAATGTATGCACTCACTAAAACTGTAAGTCGCTCTGAATAAGAGCGTCTGCTAAATGACTAAAATGTAAATGTAAATGTGTTGTGGAGGGGGGTGTTCCTGGTGAGGATAAAGATGGAGAAGGTGTTGTGGAGGGGGGTGTTCCTGGTGAGGATAAAGATGGAGAAGGTGTTGTGGAGGGGGGTCTTCCTGGTGAGGATACAGATGGAGAAGGTGTTGTGGAGGGGGGTGTTCCTGGTGAGGATAAAGATGGAGAAGGTGTTGTGGAGGGGGGTCTTCCTGGTGAGGATACAGATGGAGAAGGTGTTGTGGAGGGGGGTGTTCCTGGTGAGGATACAGATGGAGGTGTGTGTTTTTTTGGAGGATGTATACAGCATGTAGCTTCTAGGGATGCAGATGCACACACACACGTATGCCATCACATAAACACACATGAGCACGCACACACACACCTGTTAGACAAACATACCAAGCTGAAGCACAGGCCTGGTATGCATGCATGCATACACACAAACACAAAACTTAGACAGACAAGACTAGGCCTGGTGGAACTAAAACCTGGTGGAACTCAAACTCAAAAGGATGCATGGTGATGCAGTTTTGGCAGCACTGGCACAATGAAGCAGAGAGGACAGAGAGAACAGAGAGAACAGGGGACTGAAATCAAAGGGAAATTATGGATACAGCGAAGTGGAGGCAGCTTCATGGTGAGGAGAGATAGAGAACGCGAACAGATGGGAGTTACTCTCTTAAAGGAATAGCAGATATACATTGTCACAACAGCAGATGGATGGAGGTGTGTTGTTAAACAGAGAGAGGATTGAGGAGCCAATGTGCCAACAACAAGGAAACAGATTGTGTGAGAACGGCGACTTTCTGTCGTTGCTAGGCCTCTCTTGCCATACACCTGTGTTCCTTTGGTGATGGTGGAGGTGTGACATCCTTTTGGTTTTTCAGCATGTGCCGGCCTCTTTATATTGCGTTTAAAGCCCCAGTTGATGGACTACCTCTTCAATTCAAACCACAATGGGGTTCAAGTCTGGAGACTGAGATGGCTATTGCAAAATGTTGATTTTGTGGTCAATTAACCATTTCTTTATGGATTTTCATGGGTGCTTGGTGTTATTGTCTCTCTGGGAGATCCACTGGCGGCCAAGTTTCAGCCTCCAGGCAGAGTCAACCATATTTTTCCCTCAAATGTCCTGGTACTTGGTAAAGTTCATCATGTCGTTGTCCTTAACAAGTACCCCAGGACCAGTGGAAGCAAAATATCCCCATAACATCAAAGATCCACCACCATATTTTACAGTAGGTATGGGGTTCTTTTCTCCATATGCATCTTTCTTTCAACACCAAGCCCACTACTGGCGTGGCCAAAGAGCTCTATTTTCATGTTATCCAACAAATGTAAATGCCTAGAGATTGCTAAATGGCATTGGCACCTGAGTTGGAACCTGTGCTATGGTCAGATGACATGAAAATAGAGCTCTTTGGCCATCCACATCATATAATTTCCCTTTTCTTTTTTGCATACAATATAGCTCAGTAAAACAATAATTTTATACAGTATTTTTTGCTCATCTTTATCAAAGGTGCCAAATGTTTTGTACCTGACTGTAAGTGAGTTTGACGTCCTTTTGTCTTTTTAGGATGGTCAGCTTCTTAATTGCATTCCAAGCCCCAGTTGCAAGGCTAAGGCAGGCTACCTTCACACAGGTACTGGGTTATTGGGTATTGGGTTATGTCTTATGAGTAGCCCTTCTTGCCTTTGGTGAATACCACACGTCCACAGGGTGTATTTAGAATTCCTATCCGCTCACCTGAAGGCTTTGATATTTCAGCGGCGTCAAAACCTTTATGTGGAGGGGCTATCCGTTTATTGGTATTCATCTGTCAAGTCGTGGGGGGAGTACGGTGTGTGTTTGTTTGTGTTTGTGTGTGTGTGTGTTGGACAAGGCTGACATTTACCTTTTTCTGTGGGGAAGACAAAATGGTCAATGTGATGGATTCTGCCTCGCACTGAACCTTGCCTCTTAACTACAGTCCAACAGCCTTGTTCTGTGGTCGGCTCCACTTTCATATGTCACTAACATAACCCGCTCTATATTTTTTTCTTGTTCATCAGTTTGATAAAGTCTCCTTCTGAGGGAGAGCAATAATGAAAGGGGTGGCCATTTTGAATCCATTGGTGTTTATGATCATTTGAAGCTGCCAGCCAGCAGTACTGGTTTCGTCATCATCTATTTGAAATAGGGGATTATCAAAGCAGCTTCCTCTTTCAGTAGAATGTCGATCTATACTGGCGTTGGTCTATGCTGGAGTTGTTCTATACCGGAGTTGGTCTATACTGGAGTTGGTCTATACTGGAGTTGGACTATACTGGAGTTGGACTATACTGGAGTTGGACTATACTGGAGTTGGACTATACTTTGAAGATACAGGAGACTATCCATTGTCTTTGCTACAACTTCCAATCAGATACTAAACCTGTGCCATTCTGACTCATGTACTGTAGATTTGGACAGCAAGCCAAATTGTACTTGCAAAGATGTATTCTAGATTGTTGATATTTATTTTCCAGAGCGTCAATTCCAGTATATCTAACCTGAGGTGTTATGCTACACACCTGGGAGTAATGATCTACCTTGCCCATGACATTAACAACCAAACACAATCAAACACCCGGATAATGTTTTATTTTCATTAGCATTTTCATGCACTCTCTGCTGCAATTCCTTTCCCACATATATACCACTTAGACATACATTCAGTTGCAGTTTTATTTGTACTTGGGGAACCTTCTATGCCCTTGAGGCTTAGAACCTGTTTGTTTAATGTGGCTCCGAGATTGGCTCTTTAGGACAACATTAGTAATGTACTAATTGGAGTGTGAAATTATAGGGCGTCTTCATTGCACAAAAAGCCATCCACAAATAGTGCGGAGGGAGGATCAAAGATGTATAGTTAAAAAGTGCTGCGTTCACCAGATAAAACATTGATGTAATTTCCCATCTGCCTCCCCCATTAGCGCTAGTCATACCCCCCATCCACCTCCCCCACATATTCACCTAAAGATCGTAACTTGCCCAGGAGCCTATAAATCGGGAACAGCAGTGAAACTAAGTGTCTCATCATTATGCAGCCTCTACCTTTCCGCTCTGAGAAAATCTACCATATATCCTGAGGAGTAGTGGCACTAGTTCAAATCCAATCTCATTTCTGTAAGGTTTTTATGTTATTTAAAAAAAAATACTAATTACGCCCTCGTGCAATTGTGTTGCCTTTGGTGTAATGGGGTAAGTTGAATTACTCTACCGGTTGACTAATGGTAATGGGTGTCTGAAGTTGACAGGGCACATTTTGGGTTGTGGTATAATGCTGTTGCTGTTAGTTAATTCCCTATGTGTTAGGCAAGATGGTTGTCACGTTAACAACTGCATATGCATTCATAACATGCATTGAGGAGTTTTAATATCTTCATCGTGCCACCACGGAGACATAAATCAATATGTCTATATATGAGAAATATATAGTCCCAAGCTTATTTTAAAGCTCCACATAAGGTGAAACAGTGCCACTGTTGGCCCCAGCACATTTGTTATTGCTTTTGTCTTGTTGAAGAAACGAAGAGAGTAGTATCCAGCATCAAGGTAAAAAGAAATGGTCAAAAGAAATCGCAGGACTACTCTGCTGTTCTATCGCACGTGCAATGATGTCATAGAAAAAAACTGTGTTCATTGTTTGAAGTAACTTCTTTGTTGTTGTAATATCGCAAACGGACGTGGCAGTTTCATCCTGTTTGGATTCCAGTTTTAAATACAAACCTATTGTTTAGTAGTCTACCATACAAAATGCTATATGGCAACATTACCCTTTCAATATGGCATATTCCATGTACTCTTATGTTTAGTATTGTATTGAGTATGGAAACAAACATTGTAGATAATGTTGCCAATATGTCACAGTACAGCCTGCTCTGTAGTACACTAGTCTGTGTGATGCAGGTCATTGTTGGAAGGAAATATCTTCTGAAACCCAGCAGAATATGACATGTTGTTCAACTGTACGGTGCACTTACTTAGAGAGCAAGGTGACCTGGAAGTATAAGAATAGTGATTTTAAGAAACAGCAGGGTGCATTTTGGATGGGGGGCAAATTACAGTCATGGGGGCTGAATAATGAATGAGGGAACACCCCGAAATGTACCTTTTACCGTTTGTCTCTCATCCTGAGTAGATTGATAGATGGAACCCCCCCCTCCTATCATCCTCTCTCTGTTATTCAGATAATGTCATGAACAGGAGTTGAGTTCGGCCCAGAACAAACCGTACACTTCAAGGACATGTGAAAATGTCTGGAGGATAGTTTGGCTTCTCTGGGTTTCACAGGGATCATACAGGGATCATACTGAACAGGTGCGGCCCACATCTGGATAAACCCGCCGTCAGTCTGTCAGGGTCTTAGGATGTGGAGGTATTATCAGTCTGGAGAGAGAGGCAGGCTAGGAAATGAGAAAATAACACTCTGATTGTCGAGGAAAGTCGGCACATAACTTTTGTTGTTTGAACAGAGTAGGCTCAGGGAAAGGTAAAATGTTGCTAATCGCTAAGGTGTTATATAATCAAAATAACATATTTAGTCGTTCTCTTGCCACTTTTCTCCAACATTTGTCACTTGCCATTGTTTTCGCTTTTCAAACAGTAAGGCCACAAATAAATGTGACGAATGTTCACTGTTGGCGCTTAGTGTCACGATCGTCAGGGAGAGACCAATGCGCAGCGTTGAAGGTGAACATATTTATATTTATTAGGGTATGATCACATGATCAAAATAACAGACGAAAACGTGATGTCTCTGGTTACATAAACAAACCAAATAAGAACAAGAAACCACAAACACAAAGTGAAAGACAGACAGTTAAATATGGCTCCCAATCAGAGACAACCAGCTGACACTCGTTGCCTCTGATTGGGAGTCACTCAGGCCAACATAGAAATACAAACATAGAATTACACACCCTGGCTCAACATAACAGTGTCCCCAGAGCCAGGGCGTGACAGTACCCCCTAAAGGCGCGGACTCCGACCGCGCCAACTAAATACCACAGGGGAGGGACCGGGTGGGCACTCCGCCTTGGCGGCGGATCCGGCTCGGGCCTGATCCCCACTCCCTCTCCAACCCCCCAAAGTACCCCTGGTCCGGTCTGGCCCCGCTGGCCGGAGCTGGACTGCACACTGATGGAGCGGATTGCTCTAGCTCGGCGTAACGCATCTGACCGGTGCCGGACCAGGCACCAGTGGAACAGGCACGGCGCGTGCCAGACCGACGACGCACACCACTGGCTTGGTGTGGGGAGCAGGAGCGGACCGAGCCGGGCTGACGAAACGCACCACTGACTTGGTGCGGGGAGCAGGAGCGGGCCGGACCGGGCTGACGTTAGCGCACCACAGACTTGGTGCGGGGAGCTTGGATGGGCCGGACTGGGCTGGCGACGCGCACCACAGACTTGGTGCGGAGAGCAGGAACGGGCCGGACAGGGCTGACGAAACGCACCACAGACTTGGTGCGGGGGAGCAGGAATGGGCCGGACTGGGCTGGCGACGCGCACCACAGACTTGGTGCGGAGAGCAGGAACGGGCCGGACAGGGCTGGCGAAACGCACCACAGACTTTGTGCTGGGAGCAGGAATGGGCCGGACTGGGCTGGCGACGCGCACCACAGACTTGGTGCGGAGAGCAGGACCGGGCCGGACAGGGCTGACGAAACGCACCACTGAGTTGGTGCGGGGAGCAGGAATGGACCGCACCGTACTGGGGACACACACCACTGGCCCTACACCGGGATCTGGAACGGGCTGGACCGGACTGGCAACACACGCCAGTACCTCTCGCCGTGCCTCTACATCCTCCATCCCCTCTTCGACCAGTGGCCCCCGTAACCTGGCGGCCTCCTCTGGCAACCCGCTGGACCGCTCTATCGCGGCCTCCTGCTGGTCCGACGTCGTGAGCCCCCCCCTAAAAATTTTCTGGGAGTCTCTCTTCCCCGTGGGCCAGGCCTCGATAATTCTCGCCCAACTCTCGCTCTTCTGCTTCCAATCTCCGCCATTCAGCTCCTCATTCGCTTGACCCAGTCGAAGCTCTGCCTCCACTGTTGCCAAGTCCACCCACTCTGCTCCTCACTAGGCTGCTTGGTCCAGTTCTGGTGGTTTCTTCTGTCACGATCGTCAGGGAGAGACCAATGCGCAGCGTTGAAGGTGAACATATTTATATTTATTAGGGTATGATCACACGATCAAAATAACAGACGAAAACGTGATGTCTCTGGTTACATAAACAAACCGAATAAGAACAAGAAACCACAAACACAAAGTGAAAGACAGACAGTTAAATATGGCTCCCAATCAGAGACAACCAGCTGACACTCGTTGCCTCTGATTGGGAGTCACTCAGGCCAACATAGAAATACAAACATAGAATTACACACCCTGGCTCAACATAACAGTGTCCCCAGAGCCAGGGCGTGACACTTAGCTTGCCAGCTGAATGGATAGTTTTTCTCCAATCCCCTCACCCAGGGGGGCAGCTACCAAAAAACAAATCCGGAAATGGTAGGAAACACACATTCCCTCCAGTCCTTCTATATGCAAACATTTCTTGACTTAATCTGCTCTAATGACGCAAATGTATGCCGTTAATTATTTTCCACCAAGAATCGTATCACGGCTAAACGTTAGCACAAATGCAACGGGGGACATCCGTCTCATTAAAGTATGCAGAGCCAGAAAATAAGTAGAAAAAATACATTATTTAGGACTTTAGTTTTTTGTCTTCATTTACAGTAAATTGACTCTATAAAAATGCATTAGCATTTCCAATTTTGTGGAATTAATAGTATTATGTGGGATTTTGCCCTTCTATGGATGTGTTTCAGCTCTTGTCGTTGGAGGAGTCTCCTTCAGAATATCCTTGTCTAATAGGAGTCAGTGAATTTATAAATCCCATAGTGCTTTCGCTTACATGATCATCTCTTGTCATTGTAATCCACGGCTGACACCTTTCTGCTGCTCAATACTGATTCTTCATTTTAAAACCTCCCGTTCTGACATTGACAAGCCTTAAATAGATGTACTGCAATACAGAGAGAGAGAGCAGTGTTGTGTTAGCTGAAGCAACATCTGCCTCTTATGTGCGTTTCCAGACCTGTAGCCAGGTAGTAAAAGTTTAGTATCCAACTGTGGTTGTATTATATTATGTGGTGCAGACTCTGCAATGGACCCCATCGTATGACAAAATGGCTTCCTCACGTCAGCAGTTTCACTCTTCCTCATGAACTGGAAGGTGATGTTGATCTTGAGCCAAAATGGCCTCCCCAGTCTCCACCACTGCAGTGCATAGGCCCACTTTTTCATGACGCGACCAGCAAGGTGCTGTGGAGTCAGACCCCAGATTGTTTCCCTACAATAAAAACACACTCCTGTCCAATAATTTACTAACAGTATGTGCTGATCTAAATCCAAAATGGCCTCCACCACCACCCCAGTGCCTCCCCTCCCCAACCCACCTTAGATCTGGATGCGACCCTGCAAGGTGTTGCTGAGCCAGAGACAAAATGGCTGCTCCTCCTCCTCCTCCACTGTGGTGCATTTCACAGCTCAATACCCCTCCAGATGGCAGGTATCTTTAGTGCTCAGCCCACTTGTCAGCTGAAGATGCAACAGGTCGGCTCCCGTTGCGGTTCACAGGACCTAGCAGGTCCTCTCAGGATACCTTTAATGGACTTTAATTTGAAAAACACTGTCATGATAATGCAGACCTCCATATTGGTCTAATAAGTGCCCATATTGCCTTTAGCGGTGGACTAATAATGTCATTTTCTCTGCGTTTACCTCATAGCACTTCACAGAGCAATTATGCCTAATTGGATAACAATGCAGACATACCAAGCCTAAGTACTTAGTTGGGTATTATTCATTTGCATTGTGAATCACCACATGTTTTTTCACAGTCTAGACATACAAACGCAATATACTTACTTACACATCCACACACATTATTCCAACATAACATCAACCTTTTAAAATCTCTTTCCGCGCCACTAAACTACACCTATAAAACGTGGCTGGGTTTCTAGGCGGAGGTTGTTGTTGACGAGTTTGCAAAGCGAATCCAACCGAGCGGAATAGATGACTGAGCTCAACAGCCATCATTCCTCCCCACCAGAGATTACACATTTGGTGACATTTTGAACGCAAAGCAGTTGCAGTGCCGTTTGAACGGCTGCTATCATTTGTTATTTAACTGTGGTAGTGCAGTAGTGTGCTCCATTAAGATCCATTGAGGGACGGTTTTGGGTAGTATGTCACTGCAATGCGAGAGGGAATTGGTATACTGGTGTATACTACTAGCAACATGAGATTTTCCGCTTACATGTTTCGCGACACTGTATGCTATGAGACTACATGCTGTTGCCATTGCAGTGTGTTTCATTGTTATAAGTGTCATCAAACTGAAGATTATTACCTTCTAGATTCATAGTTGAGTGAGGATGTAATGCTGTGCTGTAATATGTATTACAGGTCTAAAAGTCTAGAAGACTGGAATTTAAACCTTATGTAACAGATTTTGACACATCAGCCTACCACAACATTCTTCCTACAGTGACAGCATAGCACCTCAAAAACGTGATGGATATCCATACAGTATTATCAGGTCTAATTCCATTTCCATTATGTGTTCATCAATTTCAAACATAACTGTCACATTAACTACATCATCCTCTGGAGTTCATTACAGAGTATCAGCTCTACTGTATATGGACATAGTATACCTCCCAAATGGCACCCTATTCCCTATGGGGCTCTGGTCAAAAGTAGTGCACTATATAGGGAATAGGGTGCCACTTGGGACTCAAATCGGTCTTATATCTATAGAACATACAAGGGGTGACAAGTGATACAGTAGATTGTGCTCCGGAGCAGAGACCTCTTATTCCCCAACACCCAGGCAGTTCAAACAATCCAGATGGTTCATTTGTATATACTTTCACATACTCCCCTCCATAGGATCGTCTCCAGCACCACCGCATTGCATTCTCCTGGCTCCATAAATTCCAGAAAAAATAGTCCCATCGCCCCCACTTCCGCTATCGTCAGAGCCAAGGCACTGTCAACCGGTGCCGTTTGATTTAGAGTATTGTATATAAATGCTTAAGGAATTCATAGGAGGCTTAATTAGGTGGTGTAAAAGTGACTTATAGTAATTGTTCGGGACACACTGGCTATAATACGCCATTACCATTTCCATAACTATTTCAGTTGGGAGGAGATTCTGCCTTTATGTCTTAGGGTGCTATTGGGGTGTTAAAGGCCCAATGCAGCAAAAAACATGATTTTCCTGTGTTTTATATATACAATATTTCCCCTTTGTGAAATGGTGAAAATGATGATAATGCCCTTTTAATGTAAGAGCTGTTTCAATAGACCGCCTGAAATTTCAGCCTGTTGTGGTGGGATGGAGTTTTGGCCTTCCTGATGACATTGAGATAAAAACAGCTGCATTGGACCTTTAATGAATGAGGATGTTTTGGTGGCGAAAGAGAGGTCAGTTGTGATATCTAGCTTCCAGGGTTCAGATGAAAGAAGGAAGTAGGATAATAAGAACCTCAGATAACCTTTCTGTGACTGCAGTCTTGTTTTTCCAACATATATTTAACCACAGGGGCAACAACATTAGTGAAAAAAATATGAAAGTTGAAAAACTCTGAATGAAACCCAGAAACAACTTAAGTATGTAGCCTGAAGTACGGCAGCAACAAACTTAACATTATCTGACACTATTAGCTTGAAATCCCATTTTAGTTCCTTCTTTACTTGATCTGCTACTGTATGAAGTTAATAAAACAAGTAGAGTTGATTGTTGCCCTGTAGCACACTGTAAATGAAGCCTCCTGTTACTAATTGGAAGCACAAATCAAACACATTCTGCCATCTGCCTTGCAAATGCCTGCCACTTTAGCCCAGGGCTCATACGGAGCTAACAGTAGGCTAAACATCCACAAGACCCAGACTGTTGTCAAATGATGCCACCCTGTTTCCTCTATGTCAATCATGATCCAGACATGATGGACAGAATGACAGTCATCTTAGTCATCACCTTATATCCACTACCATAATGAATAGATAGTGATAGTACAGTGTCCACAAGCATGTGTTGGTGATATCATGTACAGTATCTACAGCGTATTCAGACCCTTGACTTAAAAAAAAAAAAAATACGTTACAGCCTTATTCTAAAATGGTTTAAATATTTTCCCCCCTCATCAATCTACACGCAATACCCCATAATAACAAAGCAAAACCCGTTTTTTTATTTTTTGCAAATTTCTTAAAAAAAAAAACAGGAATACCTTATTTACATAATAAAGACCCTTTGCTATGAGACTCGAAATTGAGCTCAGGTGCATCCTGTTTCCTTTGATCATCCTTGAGATGTTTCTACAACTTGATTGGAGTCCACCTGTGGTCAATTAAATTTATTGGACATTATTTGGAAAGGCACACAGCTGTCTATATAAGGTCCCACAGTTGACAGTGCATGTCAGAGTAAAAACCAAGCCATGAGGTTGAAGGAGTTCTCCGTAGAGCTCAGAGACAGGATTGTGTCGAGGCACAGATCTGGGGAAGGGTACCAAAATTGTTTTGCAGCGTTGAAGGTCCCGAAGAACCCAGTGGCCTCCATCATTCTTAAATGGAAGAAGTTTGGAACCAACAAGACTCTTCCTAGAGCTGATTGCTCAGTTTGGCCGCCCGACCAAACTGAGCAATCATTGGAGAAGGGCCTTGGTCAGGGAGGTGACCAAGAACCCAATGGTCACTCTTACAGAGCTCCAGAGTTCCTCTGTGGAGATGGGAGAACCTACCAGAAGGACAACAATCTCTGCAGCACTCCATCAATCAGGCCTTTATGGTAGAGTGGCCAGACGGATACCACTCCTCATTAAAAGAAACATGACAACCCGCTTGGAGTTTGCCAAAAGGCACCTAAAGGACTCTCAGACCATTAGAAACAAGATTCGCTGATCTGATGAAACCAAGATTGAACACTTTGGCCTGAATGCCAAGCGTCACGTCTGGATAAAACCTGGCACCATCCCTACGGTGAACCATGGTGGTGGCAGCATCATGCTGTGGGGATGTTTTTCAGCGGCAGGGACTGGGAGACTAGTCAGGATCAAGGGAATGATGAACGGAGCAAAGTACAGAGAGATCATTGATGAAAACCTGCTCCAGAGCGCTCAGGACCTCAGACAGCCAAGACAACGCAGGAGTTGCTTCAGGACAAGTCTCTGAATGTCCTTGAGTGGCCCCGCCAGAGCCCGGACTTGAATCCGATCTAACATATCTGGAGAGACCTGAAAATATCTGTGCAGCGACACTCCCCATCCAACTTGACAGAGCTTGAGAGGATCTGCAGAGAAGAATGGGAGAAACTCCCCAAATACAGGTGTGCCAAGCTTGTAGCGACATACACAATAAGACTCGAGGCTATAATCACTGCCAAAGGTGCTTCAACAAAGTACTGAGTAAAGGTTCTGAATACTTATGTAAATGTGGTATTTCCGTTTTTTTGTTTTTTATAAATGTGCAAAAAACATTTAAAACCTGTTTTTGCTTTGTCATTATAGAGTATTGTGTGTAGATTGATGAGGAAAACAAACAATTTAATACATTTTAGAATAAGACTGTAACGAAACAAAATGTGGAAAAAGTTAAGGGGTCTGAATACTTTCCGAATGCACTGTATGTACAGCTATTAAAAGAGACCATGTTGAAGGGATGTCTGTCTAGATTGACCACATACTGTACAGTATAGCTTCTATACAGGTTCTCTCTGGCCAATACACTGTCAGACTGGCCAAGACACTGTCATACTGGCCAAGACACTGTCAGACAGGTCTAGACACTGTCAGACTGGCCAAGACACTGTCAGACTGGCCAATACACTGTCAGACAGGTCTAGACACTGTCAGACTGGCCAAGACACTGTCAGACTGGCCAAGACACTGTCATACTGGCCAAGACACTGTCAGACAGGTCTAGACACTGTCAGACTGGCCAAGACACTGTCAGACTGGCCAAGACACTGTCAGACAGGTCTAGACACTGTCAGACTGGCCAGGACACTGTCAGACTGGTCAAGACACTGTCAGACTGGCCAACATGCTGTCAGACTGGCCAAGACTCTGTCAGACTGGCCAAGACACTGTCAGACTGGCCAAGACACTGTCAGACTGGTCAATACACTGTCAGACTGTCCAAGACACTGTCAGACTGGCCAATACATTGTCAGACTGGCCAAGACACTGTCAGACTGGCAAAGACACTGTCAGACTGGCCAACACACTGTCAGACTGGCCAACACACTGTCAGACTGGCCAACACACTGTCAGACTGGCCAACACACTGTCAGACACTGTTTGCTAGGAGGTGCTGAACTTTGCCTTGTGGAGACATTCCCATCTAATTGATATCAGTCATATGGCCAATGTTAAAATAAAGGCAATTTATTCCCTCCCTTAAAGACCAAGGCATAGCTGTAAACATTCTGACTGGCTGACTGCAGACAATATTATAGCTGTTATTGTCTGGAAAAAGAGGCCTGTGTAAGATCTTGGAGCCTTGACTGATTCAGACTGTGGGATGCCCGCTCTTTGGGGCCGCAACGCACCATATGCGTAAGCGATAATGTTTGTACACAATGTTCTGCGTTTTCCCTGAATCCACATTAGAATAAATTAGTCTTTAGATGAAGACACAACACATGCTGTGCGACGCCCTCCGTGCCCTCATGCTCCGTGATGTTTTTGTTCTTGTACATAATCAGACGTTTTCGTTAGTCCGCTTAACATGTTCTTAAATGCTTACATTGTTTACCTACCTAGCTCAGGCATAACAATTATGACTCTCTTTTTCCATCTCTCTTTCCTGGTAAACCACATGTTCTACTTTTAAAATTCTGCAGTTGGTTTCAGCATTTTTCATTCTAAAGTACACAGCTAAACAAGCCTCAAAACACAATAACATACATACCGCCATATACATTTATATTGAAGTCCACCATCAACGTGACTAGATGAGTGTAACCAACAGCTGTTATCCTCAATCCTACAACCACCATTTAGATAAGTTACCCTGTCAGCTCTTGCTCTTTCAGTCTCTTGGCTGTTGCCGGGCAGGCCTCATCGGTAGCTCTGGATCTGGCGGGTATTTTGATTTATTGACGCGAGTGGGAAACTATGAAGCTCACTTTGTGACAGCTCTGAGCTTTAGAATTTAAAATGTCATTGGCCTGATGAATGAGTGCAGTTTCAGCTCACCCAGTGGCATCATATGTCAGTGTCCAGAGTGATGAGAGACTAGCCCGGCCTGCTTACCTGCTGCCTGGCTCAGCCTGCCTGCCACCACAGACTCCTATTGGGAGGAACATGGCTCAGCCTGCCTGACACCATAGACTCCTATTGGGAGGAACATGGCTCAGCCAGCCTGACACCACAGACTGCTATTGGGAGGAACATGGCTCAGCCTGCCTGACACCACAGACTGCTATTGGGAGGAACATGGCTCAGCCTGCCTGACACCACAGGCTGCTATTGGGAGGAACATGGCTCAGCCTGCCTGACACCACAGACTGCTATTGGGAGGAACGTGGCTTGGGACAGCTATTTATTTGCTGATGGTTTAGCTATAGGATCAGATCTGGTACAAAGCCAGTGATAAATAACAGGATCTTTATGATGATGACAGTTTAGTTGTGCGTAGGCATGCCAATGTGTTTGCACATAGAAAATATGGCAAGGTGCATCTGGTGTTTGATAATTAATATAATAATAATAATAATAATAATAATATAATATGCCATTTAGCAGACGCTTTTATCCAAAGCGACTTACAGTCATGTGTGCATACATTTTTACATACAGTGGGGAAAAAAAGTATTTAGTCAGCCACCAATTGTGCAAGTTCTCCCACTTAAAAAGATGAGAGAGGCCTGTAATTTTCATCATAGGTACACGTTAACTATGACAGACAAATTGAGGGAAAAAAATCCAGAAAATCACATTGTAGGATTTTTAATGAATTTATTTGCAAATTATGGTGGAAAATAAGTATTTGGTCACCTACAAACAAGCAAGATTTCTGGCTCTCACAGACCTGTAACTTCTTCTTTAAGAGGCTCCTCTGTCCTCCACTCGTTACCTGTATTAATGGCACCTGTTTGAACTTGTTATCAGTATAAAAGACACCTGTCCACAACCTCAAACAGTCACACTGCAAACTCCACTATGGCCAAGACCAAAGAGCTGTCAAAGGACACCAGAAACAAAATTGTAGACCTGCACCAGGCTGGGAAGACTGAATCTGCAATAGGTAAGCAGCTTGGTTTGAAGAAATCAACTGTGGGAGCAATTATTAGGAAATGGAAGACATACAAGACCACTGATAATCTCCCTCGATCTGGGGCTCCACGCAAGATCTCACCCCGTGGGGTCAAAATGATCACAAGAACGGTGAGCAAAAATCCCAGAACCACACAGGGGGACCTAGTGAATGACCTGCAGAGAGCTGGGACCAAAGTAACAAAGCCTACCATCAGTAACACACTACGCCGCCAGGGACTCAAATCCTGCAGTGCCAGACGTGTCCCCCTGCTTAAGCCAGTACATGTCCAGGCCCGTCTGAAGTTTGCTAGCGTGCATTTGGATGATCCAGAAGAGGATTGGGAGAATGTCATATGGTCAGATGAAACCAAAATATAACTTTTTGGTAAAAACTCAACTCGTCGTGTTTGGAGGACAAAGAATGCTGAGTTGCATCCAAATAACACCATATCTACTGTGAAGCATGGGGGTGGAAACATCATGCTTTGGGGCTGTTTTTTTGCAAAGGGACCAGGACGACTGATCCGTGTAAAGGAAAGAATGGATGGGGCCATGTATCGTGAGATTTTGAGTGAAAACCTCCTTCCATCAGCAAGGGCATTGAAGATGAAACGTGGCTGGGTCTTTCAGCATGACAATGATCCCAAACACACCACCCGGGCAACGAAGGAGTGGCTTCGTAAGAAGCATTTCAAGGTCCTGGAGTGGCCTAGCCAGTCTCCAGATCTCAACCCCATAGAAAATCTTTGGAGGGAGTTGAAAGTCCATGTTGCCCAGCGACAGCCCCAAAACATCACTGCTCTAGAGGAGATCTGCAGGGAGGAATGGGCCAAAATACCAGCAACAGTGTGTGAAAACCTTGTGAAGACTTACAGAAAACGTTTGACCTGTGTCATTGCCAACAAAGGGTATATAACAAAGTATTGAGTAACTTTTGTTATTGACCAAATACTTATTTTCCACCATAATTTGCAAATAAATTCATTAAAAATCCTACAATGTGATTTTCTGGATTTTTTTCCCTCATTTTGTCTGTCATAGTTGACGTGTACCTATGATGAAAGTTACAGGCCTCTCTCATCTTTTTAAGAGGGAGAACTTGCACTATTGGTGGCTGACTAAATACTTATTTTCCCCACTCTATGGGTGGTCCCGGGGATCAAAGCTACTACCCTGGCGTTACAAGCGCCATGCTCTACCAATTGAGCTAATTGTTGGCCTCGAAGTTGAATGTCAGATTTCCGCTCTGATAAAAGGTAGAACATTAGCATGGAGTTTGACTGGGGCTACCGACTGTCTGTAGGACTAAAATAACAATACCGACAGCCAGCAGGACGCAACATCAGCAGCATCAATCAGTGTAATGGAACAAAATGTGCCCTGTCATCATGCACCCAGGAAGTGGGAAATGTAATTAGACCAATGAAATTAGGCCATGGGCAGTACTACACCTGATCGTCAACAGGGCAATATATTTCATTTTGGACACGTATATCCATAATTTACAGTAACATTCTGGATTTGTATTCTTCCTCTGATATATAATGGTTGGAATAAAATGTTTTCCCAACCTATGGTTTCCATTTGTTTGATGCATAATTTGATATATAAGCACTCCACTTCATTTGGTCACTGGGAATTGACGAATGGTTTTGCTGTTCCAGGAAAAGCAAACGATAATGTCAAACCTATTTTTCACCGAACAAATTGGACTAGTGCTTTATCTATACTTAGTGCTAATTTACATTTGGAAAAGGAAACAGGGTAATAACCAGCTATAGAATATTCCAATATATGTCACAACAGGTCTAAATATATGGGTCATGACAGTATTATGACCGTATTATAACAGGTTATGACAAGTTATGTCAGCTGTTATGAGATATTATGACGTGTTATGACGCTGGGTGTCAAGTAAAGCGTTACCTGGAACAGGATAGGTCACTTATGTAATTTGGGAGCCTATATGTTAACATGAATGGTCTGAATTATAATGATGATGGCGGTTTAAAGCTATGGTACAGTATGTCGGCCTATCTAGAGTGTCACGCTTTATTGCCCCCGGGTATGCTCTTCCCTTGCATTATCCTGCCATGACTCAAGTCCACTGTCACTTTACTTCCTGTCTTGTGATAAGTAGACTGATATGTTCTCTATCTCTCTTTTGTTTCTCTTGTTTTATGTTCTTCTTCACAGTTGTACGCCTCCCTGGACTTTGGGCGAAAATGGCAGCTGGTTCATGAGCATGTGAACAGGTTCTACTGGTGAGTCATACGCTTGTCTTCTTTCTTTCTTCTCATCATCCTTCACTTCCTTTCATCCTCTCTGTTGTCCTTCTCTATTCCTTAGTTTCCTCAGACTCTCATCACAAACTGTTTTGGAGCATCACTAGCAGTGTGTGGAACGTGTTGTTTGCTTTCTGCAACGCAAGAGTCTGTGAAGGATATTGATAATACGTTTCAACAAGGTATCTGAATGACTACTGTTGCTGTTGGGAAATTCTGTGTACCATTCTGCTCATTTCCACTGTTAATATGATTGGACTGAGATACATCTACATCCACAGTGTTACCACTTCGCATTCTGCCTCTCACATGTCACATTCTGTCTCATTTCTCAGATGCAGTAAACTGATATCATGGCAATTGCACGTATCTAAACAATAATTAATTTTTCATTGGGGGTTATCCAAGTGCCCTTCCTAACTCAGTTCCCAGAGAGGAAGGAAACAGCTCAGGGATTTCAACATGAGGCCAATGGCTCTGTAAAATAGTTACAGAGTTTAATGGTTGTGACAGGAGATAACTGAGGATGGATCAATAACATTGTAGTTACTCCACAATACTAACATAAATTACATAGTGAAAAGAAGGAAGCATGTACAAATATTCCAAAACATGCATCTTGGTTGCAATAAGGCACTAAAGTAATACTGCAAAAAATGTGGCAAAGAAATTAACTTTCTGTCCAGAATGCAAATGGTTGTGGTTGGGGCAAATCCAACACAACACAACACTGAGTACCACTCTTCATATTTTCAAGCATGTTGGTGACTGCATCATGTTAATGGTATGCTTGTCATTGGGAAGGACTAGGGAGTTTTTTTTTAGGATAGAAAGAAACGGAATAGAGCTAAGCAAAGGCAAAATCCTAGAGGAAAATTCAGCACAATAATTACCTAAAACACAATGCCAAATATACACTGGAGTTGCTTACCAAGACGACATAGAATGTTCGTAAGTGGCATAGTTACAGTTTTGACTTAAATCGTCTTGAAAGTCTATGGCAAGACTTGAAAATGGCTGTCTAGCAATGATCAACAACCAACTTGACAGAGCTTGAAGAGTTAAAAAATAAAATGGGCAAATATTGTACAATCCAGGTGTGCAAAGCTCTTAGAGACTTACCCAGAAAGACTCACAGCTGTAATCCCTGCCAAATGTTATTCCAACATGTATTGACTCAAGGGGTTGAATACTTATCTAATCAAGATATATTAGTGTTTTATTTTCCAATTATTATTTTTTTTGGGGGGGGGGATCTTTCTTCCACTTTGACCTTATATTGTTGACAAAAAATGACAATTAAATCAATTTTAATCCCACTTTGCAACACAAGAAATTGTGGAAAAAGGCAAAGGGTGTGAATACTTTCTGAAGGCACTGTATATACATAAAATAGCAAGATACAGTATAATAATTTGTGCCCAGTGGCATGAGTAATAGAGCAACAAGGAAGTCCCTGTCCCCCCCCAACGGCCAACCGCAGTGGCCCTCCCCATTCTGAGGAAGTGCACACTCATCACGAATTTAGCTCTGAATTTCTTCTGCCTCATTGCTTTCCTTCCTAGAGATGTAGGGGATGCTGTTTGTGTCTGTGTGTGTCTGTGTGTGTGTGTGTGTGTGTGTGTGTGTGTGTGTGTGTGTGTGTGTGTGTGTGTGTGTGTGTTCTGAGCTGCCACCAGCTATAAATCCAGGGTCTACTTTTCATCACATATCCTAAATAATTTACTTGATTCATCCTCGATTCAACCCCTTCATGGAGTTTAAACTCTGGCCTTCAGTATTAGTACCCCAGGCCCCTCAAGCCATGCTTACAGACAATGAGTTTATCAGTCTCACACCACCAGGAATGAAATACATCACACTATAGGAACGCCATATCTGTCCAAGGTAATCCGCTATACCCAATAAAATGATATAATACGTTGATACACAGTACAGTGACTCTAACTTGAATTACAGTGGGGGAAAAAAGTATTTAGTCAGCCACCAATTGTGCAAGTTCTCCCACTTAAAAATATGAGAGAGGCCTGCAATTTTCATCATAGGTACACGTCAACTATGACAGACAAATTGAGATTTTCTTTCTCCAGAAAATCACATTGTAGGATTTTTAATGAATTTATTTGCAAATTATGGTGGAAAATAAGTATTTGGTCACCTACAAACAAGCAAGATTTCTGGCTCTCACAGACCTGTAACTTCTTCTTTAAGAGGCTCCTCTGTCTGGCTTATTGTGCTTATTTTCTATGTGAATATTGCACTAAAGTCTTTTGGACTGAGCTTCTGCGTCCTGCGCTTGATTCATGCACCACACCCACCTTCAGCACCCCTTGACAGGCTCCTCTGTCCTCCACTCGTTACCTGTATTAATGGCACCTGTTTGAACTTGTTATCAGTATAAAAGACACCTGTCCACAACCTCAAACAGTCACACTGCAAACTCCACTATGGCCAAGACCAAAGAGCTGTCAAAGGACACCAGAAACAAAATTGTAGACCTGCACCAGGCTGGGAAGACTGAATCTGCAATAGGTAAGCAGCTTGGTTTGAAGAAATCAACTGTGGGAGCAATTATTAGGAAATGGAAGACATACAAGACCACTGATAATCTCCCTCGATCTGGGGCTCCACGCAAGATCTCACCCCGTGGGGTCAAAATGATCACAAGAACGGTGAGCAAAAATCCCAGAACCACACGGGGGGACCTAGTGAATGACCTGCAGAGAGCTGGGACCAAAGTAACAAAGCCTACAATCAGTAACACACTACGCCGCCAGGGACTCAAATCCTGCAGTGACAGACGTGTCCCCCTGCTTAAGCCAGTACATGTCCAGGCCTGTCTGAAGTTTGCTAGAGTGCATTTGGATGATCCAGAAGAGGATTGGGAGAATGTCATATGGTCAGATGAAACCAAAATATAACTTTTTGGTAAAAACTCAACTCGTCGTGTTTAGAGGACAAAGAATGCTGAGTTGCATCCAAAGAACACCATACCTACTGTGAAGCATGTGGGTGGAAACATCATGCTTTGGGGCTGTTTTTCTGCAAAGGGACCAGGACGACTGATCCGTGTAAAGGAAAGAATGAATGGGGCTATATATGAAAACCTCCTTCCATCAGCAAGGGCATTGAAGATGAACGTGGCTGGGTCTTTCAGCATGACAATGATCCCAAACACACCGCCCGGGCAACGAAGGAGTGGCTTCGTAAGAAGCATTTCAAGGTCCTGGAGTGGCCTAGCCAGTCTCCAGATCTCAACCCCATAGAAAATCTTTGGAGGGAGTTGAAAGTCTGTGTTGCCCAGCGACAGCCCCAAAACATCACTGCTCTAGAGGAGATCAGCATGGAGGAATGGGCCAAAATACCAGTACTTTTGTTATTGACCAAATACTTATTTTCCACCATCATTTGCAAATAAATTCATAAAAAATCCTACAATGTGATTTTCTGGATTTTTTTTCTCATTTTGTCTGTCATAGTTGACGTGTACCTATGATGAAAATTACAGGCCTCTCTCATCTTTTTAAGTGGGAGAACTTGCACAATTGGTGGCTGACTAAATACTTTTTTCCCCACTGTATATGGCACAGCCTTGCCGGTGTACAGTGCCTGACAAAATAAATACCATATTTAGGTTGCTGCTTATTCACGCTTTTGTGACCGATACCAATTTTTGGTAGAATAACAAACCCACAGCTCTGGCTGTTGATGTGGGGGTTGCTAAGGGTAATGTGACATTTTGTGACACATCTCTGGGGAGAACGTCCTCACATGGAAAGACATTGCTATTTTATCGCCATCATTGTTGAGACAACACTGAAATGAGACGTCTATATCTGGAGTGGAATATCTCTGCTGAGACTCATCTCCCTCTGTTTATTGCCTTCTTCCCTCCTCCTCTTCCCTCCTCCTCTCCTCTTCTTCCCTCCTCTTCTCCTCCTCTCCTCTTTTTTCCTCCCTCTTCACTTCACCCAATCTTCTCCCATCCTGTTCTTCCCTTCTTCTCTCCTCCTCTTCTTCTCTCTGTCTCCCCTCCTCTTCATCATTCCTTCTCTCCTCCTCTTCTTTATTCCAGGTCTGTAACGGGTCTAGACAAGTAGTCAGATCTGGTTCACATGGAGGCACACACCCCTAACGGACGTGAGTAGCGCCACACACACACACACATACCTCTCTTTCTCTCTCTCTGTCACACACAGCAGAGAAAGGCCCCACATTCACAGTCCAATTATCAGCCCTCGAACGATAGAAGAGAGTGACAGTCTGTCAAGGAATAAATTCCACGCTGGGTTTAGAGCGTCGTGTCCTAGGGGAGTGACAATGGATTACCCCACTGATAAATGCAGTGCATGATACTTGATTAATATAGCCTTTCCATCTCATCCCTCTCACTCTGGGAGTGTCAGCTCCATAACTCACCCCGGCAACGCCACCTAATGTCCTCCATAGGTGAAATTGTGAGATTGTTTATTCTAGCTTTCTGCTGCTGCTGTTGTTAGAGCCCCGGAATCAGAGACAGTTTACTTTTCTGTACACAGAGAATGATCATAGTTGGTAATGTTGAATAGTGACAAACATAGAACGTTACATACTGTGTGAATGAAACGATCACCATTATAGAATGGAAATCACAACATACTGTGGCTTGCTAAAGTATTCACCCCCTTTGCATTTTTTCTATTTTGTTGCCTTAAAACCTGGAATATAAAAAAATGGGGGGTTTGTATGATTTGATTTACACCACATGCCTACCACTTTGAAGATGCAAAATAATTTTTTGGTGAAACAAACAAGAAATTAGACAAAAAAACAGAAAACTTGAGCGTGCATAACTATTCACCCCCCCAAAGTCAATACATGGTGCCACCACCATGCTTCACTGTGGGGATGGTGATCTCGGGTGATGAGAGGTGTTGGGTTTGCGCCAGACATAGCGCTTTCCTTCATGGCCAAAAAGCTCAATTTTAGTCTCATCTGACCAGAGTACCTTCTTCCATATGTTTGGGAGTCTCCCACATGCCTTTTGGCGAACACCAAAAGTGTTTGCATATTTTTTTCTTTAAGCAATTGTCACGTCTCCTCCCGTTGCTCCCCTCTGGCGCTCTGATTCTCCGGTCAACTGAGCCACCGGTCTGAGCGCACTGCTTCAGCAACACCGGAATTTAAACCCAACGCACCGTAATCACCTGCACCTCATCATCTCATCACCACCCCTATTTAGCCCTGGACTGTTCTGTATGATGTTGTGTGTGATTGTTAAGCTTCATGTCGTTTACTCTATTTGTTATTTATTTTTATCATTGTTAAGTAAACCAAGACCTTGTTAATTCCTGCGTCTGCATCCTGCCTCTTCGTATACTCAGTACTCGTCACAGCAATGGCTTTTTTCTAGTCACTCTTCCGTAAAGCTCAGCTCTGTGGAGTGTACGGCTTAAAGTGGTCCTATGGACAGATACTCCAATCTCTACTGTGGAGCTTTGCAGCTCCTTCAGGGTTATCTTTAGTATCTTTGTTGCCTCTCTGATTAATGCCCTCCTTGCCTGGTCCGTGAGTTTTGGTGGGCGGCCCTCTCTTGGCAGATTTGTTGTGGTGCCATATTCTTTCAATTTTTTAATAATGGATTTAATGGTGCACCATGGGATGCTCAAAGTTTCTGATTTTTTTTTTATAACCCAACCCTGATCTGTTCTTCTCCACAACTTTGTCCCTGACCTGTTTGGAGAGCTCCTTAGTCTTCATGGTGCCGCTTGCTTGGTGGTGCCCCTTGCTTAGTGGTGTTGCAGACTCTGGGCCTTTCAGAGCAGGTGTATATATACTGAGATCATGTGACAGATCATGTGACACTTAGATTGCACACAGGTGGACTTTATTTAACTAATTATGTGACTTCTGAAGGTAATTGGTTGCACCAGATCTTATTTAGGGGCTTCATAGCAAAGAGGGTGAATACATATGCACGCACCACTTTTGCGTCATTTATTTTTTATAATTTTTTGAAACAAGTGTTTTCTTTTCATTTCACTTCACCAATTTGGACTATTTTGTGTATGTCCATTACATGAAATCCAAATAAAAATCAATTTAAATTACAGAGTGTAATGCAACAAAATATGAAAAACGCCAAGTGGGATGAATACTTTTGCAAGGCACTGTACTGGTCAAATGACAAAGTTAATTATATACAGATGATGTCGGAAGTTTACTTACAATTAGGTTGGAGTCATTAAAACTCGTTTTTCAAGCACTCCAAAAATGTATTGTTAACAAACTATAGTTTTGGGAAGTCGGTTTGGACATCTACTTATGCATGACACAAGTAATTTTTCCAACAATTGTTTGCAGACAGATTATTTCACTTATAATTCACTGTATCACAATTCCAGTGGGTCAGTTGACTGTGCCTTTAAACAGCTTGGAAAATTCCAGAAAATTATGTCATAACTTTAGAAGCTTCTGATATGCTAATTGACATCATTTGAGTCAATTGGAGGTGTACCTGTGGATGTATTTCAAGGCCTACCTTCAAACTCAGTGCCTCTTTGCTTGACATCATGGTAAAATCAAAAGAAATCAGCCAAGATCTCAGAAAAACAATTATAGACCTCCACAAGCCTGGTTCATCCTTGGAAGCAATTTCCAAACGCCTGAAGGTACCACGTTCACCTGTACAAACAATAGTACGCAAGTATAAACTTCATGGGACCACGCAGCTGTCTCCTAGAGATGAATGTACTTTGGTGCGAAAAGTGCAAATCAATCCCAGAACAACAGCAAAGGACCTTGTGAAGATGCTGGAGGAAACAGGTACAAAAGTATCTATATCTAAAGTAAAACGAGTCCTATATCGACATAACCTGAAAGGCTGCTCAGCAAGAAAGAAGCCACTGCTTCAAAACCACCATAAAAAAGCCAGACTACGGTTTGCAACTGCACATGTGGACAAAGATCGTACTTTTTGGAGAAATGTCCTCATCGTTATGTTTGGAGGAAAAAGGGGGGTGCTTGCAAGCCGAAGAACACCATCCCAATCGTGAAGAATGGGAGTGGCAGCATCATGCTGTGGGGGTGCTTTGCTGCCGGAAGGACTGGTGCACTTCACAAAATAGATGGCATCATGAGGAAGGAAAAGTATGTGGATATATTGAAGCAACATCTCCAGACATCAGTCAGGAAGATAAAGCTTGGTCGCAAATGGGTCTTCCAAATGGACAATGACCCCAAGCATACAGTGGGGAAAAAAGTATTTAGTCAGCCACCAATTGTGCAAGTTCTCCCACTTAAAAAGATGAGAGAGGCCTGTAATTTTCATCATAGGTACACGTCAACTATGACAGACAAATTGAGATTTTTTTCCTCCAGAAAATCACATTGTAAGATTTTTAATGAATTTATTTGCAAATTATGGTGGAAAATAAGTATTTCGTCACCTACAAACAAGCAAGATTTCTGGCTCTCACAGACCTGTAACTTTAAGAGGCTCCTCTGTCCTCCACTCGTTACCTGTATTAATGGCACCTGTTTGAACTTGTTATCAGTATAAAAGACACCTGTCCACAACCTCAAACAGTCACACTCCAAACTCCACAATGGCCAAGACCAAAGAGCTGTCAAAGGACACCAGAAACAAAATTGTATACCTGCACCAGGCTGGGAAGACTGAATCTGCAATAGGTAAGCAGCTTGGTTTGAAGAAATCAACTTTGGGAGCAATTATTAGGAAATGGAAGACATACAAGACCACTGATAATCTCCCTCGATCTGGGGCTCCACGCAAGATCTCACCCTGTGGGGTCAAAATGATCACAAGAACGGTGAGCAAAAATCCCAGAACCACACGGGGGGACCTAGTGAATGACCTGCAGAGAGCTGGGACCAAAGTAACAAAGCCTACCATCAGTAACACACTACGCCGCCAGGGACTCAAATCCTGCAGTGGAAGACGTGTCCCCCTGCTTAAGCCAGTACATGTCCAGGCCCGTCTGAAGTTTGCTAGAGTGCATTTGGATGATCCAGAAGAGGATTGGGAGAATGTCAAATGGTCAGATGAAACCAAAATAGAACTTTTTGGTAAAAACTCAACTCGTCGTGTTTCAAATCAAATCAAATCAAATCCAATTTTATTGGTCACATGCGCCGAATACAACAGGTGCAGACATTACAGTGAAATGCTTACTTACAGCCCTTAACCAACAGTGCATTTATTTTAAACAAAAAAAGTACAAATAAAACAACAACAACAAAAAAAAGTGTTGAGAAAAAAAAGAACAGAAGTAAAATAAAGTGACAGTAGGGAGGCTATATATACAGGGGGGTACCGTTGCAGAGTCAATGTGCGGGGGCACCGGCTAGTTGAGGTAGTTGAGGTAATATGTACATGTGGGTAGAGTTAAAGTGACTATGCATAAATACTTAACAGAGTAGCAGCAGCGTAAAAAGGATGGGGTGGGGGGGGCAGTGCAAATAGTCCGGGTAGCCATGATTAGCTGTTCAGGAGTCTTATGGCTTGGGGGTAGAAGCTATTGAGAAGTCTTTTGGACCTAGACTTGGCACTCCGGTACCGCTTGCCGTGCGGTAGCAGAGAGAACAGTCTATGACTAGGGTGGCTGGAGTCTTTGACAATTTTGAGGGCCTTCCTCTGACACCGCCTGGTATAGAGGTCCTGGATGGCAGGAAGCTTTGCCCCAGTGATGTACTGGGCCGTACGCACTACCCTCTGTAGTGCCTTGCGGTCGGAGGCCAAGCAGTTGCCATACCAGGCGGTGATGCAACCAGTCAGGATGCTCTCGATGGTGCAGCTGTAGAATTTTTTGAGGATCTGAGGACCCATGCCAAATCTTTTTAGTCTCCTGAGGGGGGAATAGGCTTTGTCGTGCCCTCTTCACGACTGTCTTGGTGTGTTTGGACCATGATAGTTCGTTGGTGATGTGGACACCAAGGAACTTGAAGCTCTCAACCTGTTCCACTACAGCCCCGTCGATGAGAATGGGGGCGTGCTCAGTCCTCTTTTTTTTCCTGTAGTCCACAATCATCTCCTTTGTCTTGGTCACGTTGAGGGAGAGGTTGTTGTCCTGGCACCACACGGCCAGATCTCTGACCTCCTCCCTATAGGCTGTTTCATCGTTGTCGGTGATCAGGCCTACCACTGTTGTGTCGTCGGCAAACTTAATGATGGTGTTGGAGTCGTGCCTGGCCATGCAGTCATGGGTGAACAGAGAGTACAGGAGGGGACTGAGCACGCACCCCTGAGGGGCCCCCGTGTTGAGGATCAGTGTGGCAGATGTGTTGTTACCTACCCTTACCACCTGGGGGCGGCCCGTCAGGAAGTCCAGGAAGTGTTTGGAGGACAAAGAATGCTGAGTTGCATCCAAAGAACACCATACCTACTGTGAAGCATGGGGGTGGAAACATCATGCTTTGGGGCTGTTTTTCTGCAAAGGGACCAGGACGACTGATCCGTGTAAAGGAAAGAATGAATGGGGCCATGTATCGTGAGATTTTGAGTGAAAACCTCCTTCCATCAGCAAGGGCATTGAAGATGAAACGTGGCTGGGTCTTTCAGCATGACAATGATCCCAAACACACCACCCGGGCAACGAAGGAGTGGCTTCGTAAGAAGCATTTCAAGGTCCTGGAGTGGCCTAGCCAGTCTCCAGATCTCAACCCCATAGAAAATCTTTGGAGGGAGTTGAAAGTCCGTGTTGCCCAGCGACAGCCCCAAAACATCACTGCTCTAGAGGAGATCTGCATGGAGGAATGGGCCAAAATACCAGCAACAGTGTGTGAAAACCTTGTGAAGACTTACAGAAAATGTTTGACCTGTGTCATTGCCAACAAAGGGTATATAACAAAGTATTGAGAAACTTTTGTTATTGACCAAATACTTATTTTCCACCTTAATTTGCAAATAAATTCATAAAAAATCCTACAATGTGATTTTCTGGATTTTTTTCCCTCATTTTGTCTGTCATAGTTGACGTGTACCTATGATGAAAATTACAGGCCTCTCTCATCTTTTTAAGTGGGAGAACTTGCACAATTGGTGGCTGACTAAATACTTTTTTTCCCCACTGTACTTCCAAAGTTGTGGCAAAATGGCTTAAGGACAACAAAGTCAAGGTATTGGAGTGGCCATCACAAAGCCCTGACCTCAATCCTATACAACATTTGTAGGCAGAACTGAAAAAGTGTGTGCGAGCAAGGAGGCCTACAAACCTGACTCAGTTACACCAGCTCTGTCAGGAGGAATGGACCAAAATGCACGCAACTTATTGTGGGAAGCTTGTGGAAGGCTACACGAAACGTTTGACCCAAGTTAAACAATTTAAAGGTAATGCTACCAAATACTAATTGAGTGTATGTAAACTTCTGACCCACTGGGGATGTGATTAAATAAATAAAATCTGAAATAAATCATTCTCTCTACTATTATTCTGACATTTCACATTCTTAAAATAAAGTTGGATCCTAACTGACCTAAGACAGGGAATTTTTAATAGGATTAAATGTCAGGAATTGTGAAAAACTGAGTTTAAATGTATTTGGCAAAGGTGTATGTAAACTGTATACCCGTCAAAAGTTTTAGAACACCTACTCACTCAAGGGTTTGTCTTTGTATTTACTATTGTCTACATTGTAGAATAATAGTGAAGACATCAAAACTATGAAATAACACATATGGAATCATGTAGTAACCAAAATAGTGTTAAACAAATCAAAATACATTTTTTATTTGAGATTTTTCAAATAGCCACCCTTTGCCTTGATGACAGCTTTGCACACTCTTGGCATTCTATAAACCAGCTTCATGAGGTAGTCACCTGGAATGCATTTCAATTAACAGGTGTGCCTTCTTAATAGTTAATTTGTGCAATTTCTTTCCTTCTTAATGCATTTGAGCCAATCAGTTGTGTTGTGACAAGGTAGGGTGGGTATACAGAAGATAGCCCTATTTGGTAAAAAAACAAGTTCATATTATGGCAAGAACAGCTCAAATAAGCAAAGAGAATTGACAGTCCATCATTACTTTAACACATGAAGGTCAGTCAATATGGAACATTTCAAGAACTTTGAAAGTTTCTTCAAGGGCAGTTGCAAAAACCATCAAGCGCTATGATGAAACTGGCTCTCATGAGGACTTCCACAGGAATGTAAGACCCAGAGTTACCTCTGCAGAGGATAAGTTCATTAGATTCACCAACCTCAGAAATTGCAGCCCACATAAATGCTTCACAGAGTTCAAGTAACAGACACATCTCAACATCAACTGTTCAGATGAGACTGTGTGAATCAGGCCTTCATGGTTGAATTTCTGCAAAGAAACCACTACTAAAGGACACCAATAATAAGAAGAGACTTGCTTGGGCCAAGAAACACGAGCAATGGACATTAGACCGGTGGAAATGTATCCTTTGGTCTGGAGTCCAAAATGCTGAGATTTTTGGTTCCAACTGCAATGTCTTTGTGAGACGCGGTGTGGGTGAACGGATTATCTCCGCATGTGTATTTCCTACCGTAAAGCATGGAAGAGGAGGTGTTATGGTGTCGTGGTGCTTTGCTGGTGAAACTGTCTGTGATTTATTTAGAATTCAAGGCACACTTAACCAGCATGACTACCACAGCATTCTGCAGCGATACGCCATCCCATCTGGTTTGGGCTTAGTGGGACTATCATTTGTTTTTCAACAGGACAATGACCCAACACACCTACAGGCTGTGTAAGGGCTATTTGACCAAGAAGGAGAGTGATTGAGTGCTGCATCAGATGACCTGGCCTCCACAATCCCCCAACCTCAACCAAATTGAGATGGTTTGGGATGAGTCGGATGGCAGAGTGAAGGAAAAGCAGCCAACTAGTGCTCAGCATATGTGAGAACTTATTCAAGACTGTTGGAAAAGCATTCCAGGTGAAGCTGGTTGAGAGAATGCCAAGAGTTTGCAAAGCTGTCATCAAGGCAAAGGGTGGCTATTTGAAGAATCTAAAATCTAAAATATAATTTGATATGTTTAACACTTTATTTGGATACTACATGATACCATATGTGTTTTTTTCATAGTGTTGATGTCGTCACTGTTATTCTACAATGTATAAAATAGTAAAAATAAAGAAAAAACATTGATTAGATGTTCTAAAACTTTTGACCGGTAGTGTATGTATATACACAGTCAGTATACAAGTCACAAGTTTAATGCTATCTCCTCTATTGTATGTCAATCACAACCCATACAATAGTGCCCTCAAGTTCAATTCTTACAGACACATAGCCTCGGTTTCCAGGCATCCTCACCTTCCCAGGAATAGGGGACATGATCCACAGCTGGGTGAATCCAGATATCCAGTAATCTCTATCTCCTCATCTTGCAGGTATACAGTATGTAACATGCCGGGCTCTAACGTGCTCAGAGCCCAACAGAAACTAACCCTTCCCTGGATACATCGACATCAGCTCACTGGTGGTCCAAGATGACTATATGTTTATTCAGGTAAGGCTCTGTCTGAGGAGAATAGATTGTACCATATTGTATGTAGACCATGATGCATTGCATAGGATGCGCATCGTTAGCCTTGAGTGATATGGGCATGTGTTATGTGTTACGCACAACTTGGTTTGGCTAGGACTGGGAGGAGATTTGCATATTTTACAGCACCACATGCAACAACTGGTTGATCCTCAGGTGTGAGGAAATGGTATGATAGAGTGATTCAACTGTAATTAATAAAAAATATTAATATTTATGATTAATTGTTATGTTGACACATTTTATTAATGGCAGGATGTTCTTGATTAGAATAGATATGAGGACCATTGAAAGACACAAAGTTTTTTAATTGTTAATTTTGCAATCTGAATATGTACAGTGTATATTGTATTCATGTCATTCTCACCTCTTAACCTTGACCAGTCTCTATGCTGCATGGGTATTCTATTTCTAACATAAATGTATATTGTCAAAACAACTATAGAGACACATTCTGTACAAAGAAAAGGAACCTCGCATGACATATTTAAAATATGCTAACCTTTTGTTTGACCCTTCATTCGAGAGTCTGCATTTGCACACTATTCTGATTCAGATGTGAAACCTAGAGAGTTTTATATTTATCCACATCAGTCCCCCAGTATGTCATATAAATCATAATTTGTGCGAGAGAGAGAAATCTAAAATGGTAATGTACTGAATTCCTAGTAATGCTGGTGCAGTTTTGGGGTTATGTTATTTACTTTGACATTGTGTAAATGAGGATGCATGAATTTAAAAATAAACAGGAAGATAGGAATAATTACCCCACCAATCCAGTCCAGTATAAATAACTTTTCCATCCAAATGTAACTCCAAAGTCCTACCTAGTTATTTGAAGTATTTGAAGGGGAGAGTTACCGATGTCTTTCTATTAGAACATGAATTAGGGCCAAGAGTTTTTACAGGTCAGGTCACATGGTCAGGGAAAATTCCTGGTCCTAACTATTTCAATTAGAGACAGGAGTTTTCCCTGGAGCAAGTGGCTTGACCAGGAAAACTCTAGGCTCTAGTAGCCTATGTCAGGAGTTCAGGAAGAACTCCTAGTCCTACACTTGATGTCTTGAAAAAACTCTGCCATGTAGTTATAGCCTACGCAGGGCCAAGACTTCTTCATTAGGTCACATTTTCAGGAAAACTCCAGGCCCTACACATGATTGGCTTCATTCTGCCAGAATAATGACCTGAAAATAAAGATCTGTGGTCTACCAGATCCCTCAACCATGTTTTTACCACACTCATACATCTCCCTACCTAAACACACACCCACTCAACTTGAATCTCCAACTGCATCTTCAATTCAGGGAACCTACAATGTTTTTTCGTGTTGTGTCACAGCCGAACGGATTCTGTGAAAGGGGGTAATGAAAAACGTTCAGTTCAAAACCGCCCCTGGTTACTCTCCATCGACTTTGAGCCTCTTAACTCACTGTGCCCACTGTTCATTCCTTAGCACACTAAGAGGCCTATTTGGTTCTGTCATATAATAATGAGCCTATTTCACCTCTCCCCTTTTTCTACCCAGAAAGCCAGCAGCTTGTCTTGTGGTTATATTCTCGATTAATGGAATTATGAAAGAGGACGCTAGGACAATCACACTTTTGTTGTCGAAAAATTGTTCTCCTATCCTGATAGCCTCCGAAGCCTGTGCTCTAATTACAGGTTTCTAATGCTTTCTTCCCTGCTGGCTGTGTTTGTACTGCATAGGCTAACAGCAGCTAACAGCAGCTAACAGCTCAAGTGTTTGCTTGCTGAGGCGCTGGTTTCATTAAGGATGACTTTCCAATGACAGGCCACTGAGCATTGCTTGGGAGAGTTAAAGATTTATCTTGACAGAGAATAGTGAGGCTATTGATTGTCCCTATGAGATATTTACCCAAGTCTACCTCCAAAACCACAAAGGGCATTGACAACAGGAGAGGACGTGAAAGGAGCAGTTTCCTCTGTATGCTAGCCAGGAGATTTTCTCAATAGAAAAGTCCGGAAATAGCCATTTAAATTCCTTATGTGTCAATGTCCCTCTCTGACAATGAAGTATACATCTTTACATCATAAACAATGTTATGTATGTTTACTTGGGTGAGGGTTGCAAGATGAATACATTTATGCCAGGCTGCCCATCATTACGCACACCTGTCACCATCATTACGCGCATCTTTGCTTCATTGGACTCACCTGAACTTCATCACTGTTTGGTTACCTCCCCTATATCTGTCTGTTCCTCAGTTTGATCCCCGTGTCTGCATTAATGTTGTTTCGTTTCCGTTGTCCAGACGCTGTCAGTGTTTTGTTCCCGTCTGTTTTTTCATAAAATGTTCACTCCCTGTACTTGCTTCTCGTCTCCCAGCATCTGTCCTTACAATTTTACAGTAATAAACACATGCCTCCGGAGATACATACAGTAGATCAATTATTCAGATTGCATACTTTTTTAAATTTAGCAAATATTTCTTACATTTAACTCTGCATTGTTGTGAAAGGGCTCGTAAGTAAGCATTTCACGGTAAAGTCTAAAACTGATGTATACGGCGCATGTGACAAATAACATTTGATTTGATTTGAAGTAACCAACTATTTCCCCCCTTGTTTCCTCCCTGCAACAAAAGGATTTAGCTGTAGAAATACAGTGCCTTGCAAAAGTATTCATCCCCGTTGCCGTTTTTCCTATTTTGTTGCATTACAACCTGTAATTTAAATTGATTTTTATTTGGATTTCATGTAATGGACATACACAACATAGTCAGAATTGGTGAAGTGAAAAAAATAACTTCTAAAAAATAAATAACGGAAAAGTGGTGCGTGTATATGTATTCACCCCCTTTGCTATGAAACCCCTAAATACGATCTGGTGCAACAAATTACCTTCAGAAGTCACATAATTAGTAAAATAAAGTCCACCTGTGTGCAATCTAAGTGTCACATGATCTGTCACATGATCACAGTATACAGTGGGGAAAAAAAGTATTTAGTCAGCCACCAATTGTGCAAGTTCTCCCACTTAAAAAGATGAGAGAGGCCTGTAATTTTCATCATAAGTACACGTCAACTATGACAGACAAATTGAGAAAAAAAATTCCAGAAAATCCCATTGTAGGATTTTTAATGAATTTATTTGCAAATTATGGTGGAAAATAAGTATTTGGTCACCTACAAACAAGCAAGATTTCTGGCTCTCACAGACCTGTAACTTCTTCTTTAAGAGGCTCCTCTGTCCTCCACTCGTTACCTGTATTAATGGCACCTGTTTGAACTTGTTATCAGTATAAAAGACACCTGTCCACAACCTCAAACAGTCACACTCCAAACTCCACAATGGCCAAGACCAAAGAGCTGTCAAAGGACACCAGAAACAAAATTGTAGACCTGCACCAGGCTGGGAAGACTGAATCTGCAATAGGTAAGCAGCTTGGTTTGAAGAAATCAACTGTGGGAGCAATTATTAGGAAATGGAAGACATACAAGACCACTGATAATCTCCCTCGATCTGGGGCTCCACGCAAGATCTCACCCCGTGGGGTCAAAATGATCACAAGAACGGTGAGCAAAAATCCCAGAACCACACGGGGGGACCTAGTGAATGACCTGCAGAGAGCTGTGACCAAAGTAACAAAGCCTACCATCAGTAACACACTACGCCGCCAGGGACTCAAATCCTGCAGTGCGAGACGTGTCCCCCTGCTTAAGCCAGTACATGTCCAGGCCCGTCTGAAGTGCATTTGGATGATCCAGAAGAGGATTGGGAGAATGTCATACGTTCAGATGAAACCAAAATATAACTTTTTGGTAAAAACTCAACTCGTCAAGTTTGGAGGACAAAGAATGCTGAGTTGCATCCAAAGAACACCATACCTACTGTGAAGCATGGGGTTGGAAACATCATGCTTTGGGGCTGTTTTTCTGCAAAGGGACCAGGACGACTAATCCGTGTAAAGGAAAGAATGAATGGGGCCATGTATCGTGAGATTTTGAGTGAAATCCTCCTTCCATCAGCAAGGGCATTGAAGATGAAACGTGGCTGGGTCTTTCAGCATGACAATGATCCCAAACACACCGCCCGGGCAACGAAGGAGTGGCTTCAGTAGAAGCATTTCAAGGTCCTGGAGTGGTCTAGCCAGTCTCCAGATCTCAACCCCATAGAAAATCTTTGGAGGGAGTTGAAAGTCTGTGTTGCCCAGCGACAGCCCCAAAACATCACTGCTCTAGAGGAGATCTGCATGGAGGAATGGGCCAAAATACCAGCAACAGTGTGTGAAAACCTTGTGAAGACTTACAGAAAACGTTTGACCTGTGTCATTGCCAACAAAGGGTATATAACAAAGTATTGAGAAACTTTTGTTATTGACCAAATACTTATTTTCCACCATCATATGCCAATAAATTCATAAAAAATCCTACAATGTGATTTTCTGGATTTTTTTAAAATCATTTTGTCTGTCATAGTTGACGTGTACCTATGATGAAAATTACAGGCCTCTCTCATCTTTTTAAGTGGGAGAACTTGCACAATTGGTGGCTGACTAAATACTTTTTTTCCCCACTGTATATACACCTGTTCTGAAAGGCCCCATAGTCTGCAACACCCCTAAGCAAGGGGCACCACCAAGCAAGCGGCACCATGAAGACCAAGGAGCTCTCCAAACAGGTCAAAGACAAAGTTGTGGAGAAGTACAGATCAGGTTTGGGTTATAAAAAAATATCTGAAACTTTGAACATCCCACGGAGCACCATTAAATCCATTATTAAAAAATGGAAAGAATATGGCACCACAACAAACCTGCCAAAAGAGGGCCGCCCACCAAAATTCACGGACCAGGCAAGGAGGGCATTAATCAGAGAGGCAACAAAGACACCAAAGATAACCCTGAAGGAGCTGCAAAGCTCCACAGCGGGGGGATTGGAGTATTTGTCCATAGGACCACTTTAAGCCGTACACTCCACAGAGCTGGGCTTTACGGAAGAGTGGCCAGAAAAAAAGCCATTGCTAAAATAAAAAAATAAGCAAACACGTTTGGTGTTCGCCAAAAGGCATGTGGGAGACTCCCCAAACATATGGAAGAAGGTATTCTGGTCAGATGAGACTAAAATTGTGCTTTTTGGCCATCAAGGAAAACGCTATGTCTGGCGCAAACCCAACACCTCTCATCACCCCCGAGAACACCATCCCCACAATTAAGCATGGTGGTGGCAGCGTCATGCTGTGGCGATGTTTTACATCGGCAGGTACTGGGAAACTGGTCAGAATTGAAGGAATGATGGATGGCGCTAAATACAGGGAAATTCTTGAGGGAAACCTGTTTCAGTCTTCCAGAGATTTGAGACTGGGACGGAGGTTCACCTTCCAGTAGGACAATGACCCTAAGCATACTGTTAAAGCAACACTCGAGTGGTTTAAGGGGAAACATTTAAATGTCTTGGAATGGCCTAGTCAAAGCCCAGACCTCAATCCAATTGAGAATCTGTGGTATGACTTAAAGATTGTTGTACACCAGTGGAACCCATCCAACTTGAAGGAGCTGGAGCAGTTTTGCCTTGAAGAATGGGCAAAAATCCCAGTGGCTAGATATGCCAAGCTCATTGAGACATACCCCAAGAGACTTGCAGCTGTAATTGCTGCAAAAGGTGGCTCTACAAAGTATTGACTTTGGGGGGGGTGGGGGTGAATAGCTATGCACGCTCAAGTTCTCTGTTTTTTTGTCTTATTTCTTGTATGTTTCACAAGAAAAAATATTTTGCATCTTCAAAGTGGTAGGCATGTTGTGTAAATCAAATGATACAAACCCCCCCAAAAATCAAATTTAATTCCAAGTTTTAAGGCAACAAAATAGGAAAAATGCAAAGTGGGGTGAATACTTTCGCAAGCCACTGTCTCTGTAGCATTACTACACAATGGTGTGTAGTCTCATAGTGTGTAGTTTCACTCATGTAGTCTTAACTCTTCTACTGCAGCTGTTAAAAGACACTATGGTGTGTAGAGTACATTGGCAGCCATAGTGTTAAACGTTCAATGTGCACATCAGACCTGATCTTGTGACACCCAACACGTACTCGGCAGCTTGTTACAACCCCCACCCATGTGATCCATCATCTCTTGATAAATCCTCTAAACTCTCCAACCCACCATCCTCTGCCACCAGGATCTCCACATCGTCAGCACAGACGAGCACCAGGTCTTCGCGGCGGTGCAGGAGTGGAACCAGAACGACACCTACAACCTGTACCTCTCCGACACCCGGGGCATCCTCTTCACCCTGGCCATGGAGAACATCAAGACCACCCGGGGCCTGGGGGGCAACCAGATGCTGGACCTGTACGAGGTAAGTGTTCACATTGTGTGTGTGTGTGTGTGTGTGTGTGTATGTGTTTGTGTGCTCACATGTGTCTGTGTGTGTGTGTGTGTGTGTGTGTGTGTGCATGTGGGATGACACCTATCACTGACACCACTGGACTGGTAATAGCCTAATAGTGTGTCCCTATGTCATTACATTAACATTCAATTGTCATTACATTAACATTCATTGTGGATCGTCCCCCCTCCTTCCTTCCCTTCTTTCTCAGGATGAATCCCCAGTTTATTGCCCAGACACTGGCAGGTGTGATGGAGGGAGGTAGAGGAGTGAGATATGGGTCTGATCTTCAGAGTCAGTAGTGATTACCAATGTTACTACTACTGCTGCTCCTAACATGTGTGATAACTGTTTACAAAATGGGCTTAGTATTGAAATTGATGGTCATACCCAGTGAGTAAAACTGGTTAAAATGACACCAATCCAGTTTTCCATTACGTTGTTTTAACTAGCTTAACCCTCTGAGTATGCATGCGTGTGCTAATCACAAACAACTTTAAACTGAAGTCATGCTGTATGTAGCGCTTCAAAGTTTCACTTTAATAAAAATTTTGGGGAAGAGACAGACTATTCCTCTGAAAAAGATTTTAGATATAATTCTGACCAAAGTACTTTGTAAGAGTCCTAAGTATTATTGTCACATACCCTGGAGTGTTGGGCTTCAGAAGCCCAGAGGCCTCAAAGACTCTGAAAGAGAAATCATTCACTAAGTACTTTGAGCTCAACAGGGAACAGAGAGACTGAGTGAAAGCAACAGTCTTTTACTCTTCTCCTTGGTCTCGTCAAATAATTAATTGCCCTTCATCAGTATTCTCTCACTTTATCTTTCTCTCTCTCAAAGAAAGGATATTATTCACCAGAATAAAAACAATTGTTTCCCACTTTAGCCTAATGGGAGTAATTTCAGTTCAGTCAGTTAGATTCAATCTGGACAATCTTTCCTTCAATCAACATCGAGTTAAACTTAGCCATTTAGTGTTAGGTTTTTGATTTAGTCCATCTCCCAGAGGCATGCACTTCAACACTGAATATTATAGAACATCCTTACTTGCCTAACACAATTAATACTCTGAGTGGTAGGCCTACAAATCAAAAACAGCCCAATGATGAACTATCTGATTCCCTACTTACTCAGAGCTATAAATAGCTTTTGAAGGAGTAAGTGGTAGGAGGGAGGGAGGAAGAGATGGAGGGATGGAGGGAGGGAGTGTTAGCTAGATGATTTAGGTAATGTAATGGTCATGATGATGCTGCTCCTTTCTGTTAGCCTAGCGGGTGTGTGTGTGTGTGTGTGTGTGTGTGTGTGTGTGTGTGTGTGTGTGTGTGTGTGTGTGTGTGTGTGTGTCTGTGTGTGTATGTATTAGCACTCTGCCAACACTTAACTCCCCCAATTCCCACCCTATTCAGAGCCTCTGATTCTCTGATTCAGCAGTGGATCCATATTTCTAATAGATTGCAGAAACTTCATTAATGCGTATTGAAAGTTTGTAAAAGGCTGACTGCGGGGAGACCGAGTGCATGTACTGAGGGAAGTCTGGTTTCTCAGTGGTCGTTTATCATACTAGTGCTACTCTGTTGAAAGTTGTTGTGTTGTTTGTTTTGTCTATGAAGATGGATCCACATGCATACATCAGTCTATATTTAATATTACTAGAGTGCTGGACATTGTGTTGTTTTGCGTACGTTTCCACATGCACACATACAGGTAACTGGCTCCCGAGTGGTGCAGCGGTCTAAGGCACTGCATCTCAGTACTAGAGGCTTCACAACAGACCCTGGTTCGATTCCAGGCTGTATCACAATCCGTCTGTGATTGGGAGTCCCATAGGGCGGCGCACAATTGGCCCAGCGTGTTTCTGGTGTAGGCCGTCATTGTAAATAAGAATCTGTTCTTAACTGACTTGCCTAGGTAAATAAAAAAATTAACTGCCAAAATAAAGGAAACGCCAACATAAAGTGTCTTAATAGGGCGCTGAGCCACCAGAACAGCTTCAATGCGCCTTGGCATAGATTCTACAAGTGTCTGGAACTCTATTGGAGGAATGCGACACCATTCTTCCACAAGAAATTCCATAATTTAGTGTTTTGTTGGTGGTGGAAAACGCTGTCTCAGGCACCGCTCCAGAATCTCCCATAAGTGTTCAATTGGGTTGAGATCTGGTGACTGAGACGGCCATGAAATATGGTTTACATCATTTTCACGCTCATCAAACCATTCAGTGACCACTCGTGCCCTGTGTATGGGAGTATTGTCATTCTGGAAGAGACCACTCCCATCAGGATATAAATGCTTCACCGTAGGTTGAAGTTTATCACTCAGAATGGCTGTGTATTTATTGGCATTTACCTTGCCCTCTAAGGGGTTGAGTGGACATAAACCAAGCCATGAAAAACACCCCACACCATAACAGAGCCACCAGAACCCTCATTTACTTAAGTGTTTCCTGTATTTTGGCAGTTACCTGTATTTCCATATGTAATATTACCAGATGACAGCCACACATAGGTCTACACATATAACTAGATGTCACTCTTATAGTCAATGAGACATTGATGCCAACAATCATCATAGTAATGTACTTATGGCTATCATTATTAGTACTGTAAAAGTTTTGATTTAGTACATAGTTAAAATATTAGCTTGCAGGAAGTGTACTGTAGCTGTTGCCGGCCGTGTTTTTTGACCTTGTACTCTACCTAGCCTGTTCTCCCACTGTGAAATACCTTGAGTGTGCCGGCTGCGACCGGGAGACTCATGGGCGGCGCACAATTGGCCCAGCGTCGTCCAGGGTAGGGGAGGGAATGGCAGGCAGGGATGTAGCTCAGTTGATAGAGCATGGCGTTTGCAACGTCAGGGTTGTGGGTTCGATTCCCACGGGGGGCCAGTATAAAAAAAAATATGTATTCACTAACTGTAAGTCGCTCTGGATAAGAGCGTCTGCTAAATGACTAAAATGTAAATGTAAAATGTAGCATCTCCATCAATACTGTAGTACTAGCCCACACTCCCTGATATTACACCTCTGATTATGATAAAAGTTGTCATTCCAGAGTGGAGATCTCAGTGTCCCTGTCCTTCACTACAGCAGGGAAGGAGGGATCGTGGTTGGAAGAGGGGATAGAGGGATGGGTGTGGGGGATGATATATAATTACCTCTGTGATTGACACGTCTGGTCAGGGGAAGGAGGGGCCCCCTCTGGCCTCATTAGCCGTGTCCATCCCGCTCCGTCTTGTTTCCATGACGATGTCAAACATGGCGCCTATTAGTGCCACTTATACTGAAAGGGCCCCTGAGGCCCCTCGGGAAGTGTGATACGACAGTAGGCCCTCAATGTCTGCTGCAGAATAGGTCTTATTTAAAGCACAGTTGTCAGGTTTACCCCCATCACACTTCCATCCTGGACGGGTTATCGTAGGAAAACAGTTTGACTAAGGAGGAAAGGAGCCATGACTGCTCTCTTTCTCTCTCTTTCTCGCTATCTCTTTCTCTCTCTTTCTGTTTCTCTCTCACTTTGTGAGTGGGTGTCACGTGGCCAAACTCGTGTTTCCATTTAATAAAAAATAATTTAAATAATAATAATAATAATATATATATATATATATATATATATATATATATATATATATATATATATATATATATATATATATATATATACAGTGGGGAAAAAAGTATTTAGTCAGCCACCAATTGTGCAAGTTCTCCCACTTAAAAAGATGAGAGAGGCCTGTAATTTTCATCATAGGTATACGTCAACTATGACAGACAAATGAGAAAAGAAAATCCAGAAAATCACATTGTAGGATTTTTTATGAATTTATTTGCAAATTATGGTGGAAAATAAGTATTTGGTCAATAACAAAAGTTTCTCAATTCTTTGTTATATACCCTTTGTTGGCAATGACACAGGTCAAACGTTTTCTGTAAGCCTTCACAAGGTTTTCACACACTGTTGCTGGTATTTTGGCCCATTCCTCCACGTAGATCTCCTCTAGAGCAGTGATGTTTTGGGGCTGTCGCTGGGCAACACGGACTTTCAACTCCCTCCAAAGATTTTCTATGGGGTTGAGATCTGGAGACTGGCTAGGCCACTCCAGGACCTTGAAATGCTTCTTACGAAGCCACTCCTTCGTTGCCCGGGCGGTGTGTTTGGGATCATTGTCATGCTGAAAGACCCAGCCACGTTTCATCTTCAATGCCCTTGCTGATGGAAGGAGGTTTTCACTCAAAATCTCACGATACATGGCCCCATTCATTCTTTCCTTTACACGGATCAGTCGTCCTGGTCCCTTTGCAGAAAAACAGCCCCAAAGCATGATGTTTCCACCCCCATGCTTCACAGTAGGTATGGTGTTCTTTGGATGCAACTCAGCATTCTTTGTCCTCCAAACACGACGAGTTGAGTTTTTACCAAAAAGTAATATTTTGGTTTCATCTGACCATATGACATTCTCCCAATCCTCTTCTGGATCATCCAAAAGCAAACTCCAGACGGGCTTGGACATGTACTGGCTTAAGCAGGGGGACACGTCTGGCACTGCAGGATTTAAGTCCCTGGCGGCGTAGTGTGTTACTGATGGTAGGCTTTGTTACTTTGGTCCCAGCTCTCTGCAGGTCATTCACTAGGTCCCCCCGTGTGGTTCTGGGATTTTTGCTCACCGTTCTTGTGATCATTTTGACCCCACGGGGTGAGATCTTGCATGGAGCCCCAGATCGAGGGAGATTATCAGTGGTCTTGTATGTCTTCCATTTCCTAATAATTGCTCCCACAGTTCATTTCTTCAAACCAAGCTGCTTACCTATTGCAGATTCAATCTTCCCAGCCTGGTGCAGGTCTACCATTTTGTTTCTGGTGTCCTTTGACAGCTCTTTGGTCTTGGCCATAGTGGAGTTTGGAGTGTGACTGTTTGAGGTTGTGGACAGGTGTCTTTTATACTGATAACAAGTTCAAACAGGTGCCATTAATACAGGTAACGAGTGGAGGACAGAGGAGCCTCTTAAAGAAGAAGTTACAGGTCTGTGAGAGCCAGAAATCTTGCTTGTTTGTAGGTGACCAAATACTTATTTTCCACCATCATTTGCAAATAAATTCATTAAAAATCCTACAATGTACTTTTCTGGATTTTTTTTCTCAATTTGTCAGTCATTGTTGACGTGTACCTATGATGAAAATTACAGGCCTCTCTCATCTTTTTAAGTGGGAGAACTTGCACAATTGGTGGCTGACTAAATACTTTTTTTCCCCACTGTATATACAGTTGAAGCCGGACATTTTTATACACTTAGGTTGGAGTCATTAAAACTCGTTTTTCAACCACTCAACAAATTTCTTGTTAACAAACTAAGTTTTGGCAAGTCGGTTAGGACATCTACTTTGTGCATGACCCAAGTAATTTTTCCAACAATTACTTACAGACAGATTATTTCACTTATAATTCACTGTATCACAATTCCAGTGGGTCAGAAGTGGTCTAAGGCACTGCATCTCAGTGCTTGAGGCGTCACTACAGACCCCCTGGTTCGATTTCAGGCTGTATCACAACTGACGGTGATTGGGAGTCCAATAGGGCGGCGCACAGTTGGCCCAGCGTCGTCCGGGTTTGACCGGTGTAGGCCGTCATTGTAAATAAGAATTTATTCTTAACTGACTTGCCTAGTTAAATAAAGGTAAAATAAAACAAAAAAATAATACAAATAAACATAAACATTAAGTTGACTGTGCCTTTAAACAGCTTGGAAAATTCCAGAAAATGATGTCATGGCTTTAGAAGCTTCTGATAGGCTAATTGACATCATTTGAACTCTGAAGTTTACATACACCTTAGCCAAATACATTTAAACTCAGTTTTTCACAATTCCTGACATTTAATCCTAGTAAAAATTCCCTGTCTTTGTCAGTTAGGATCACCACTTTATTTTAAGAATGTGAAATGTCAGAATAATAGTAGAGAGAATGATTTATTTCAACTTTTATTTCTTTCATCGCATTCCCAGTGGGTCAGAAGTTTACATACACTCAATTAGTATTTGGTAGCATTGCCTTTAAATTGTTTAACTTGGGTCAAACGTTTCGGGTAGCCTTCCACAAGCTTCCCACAATAAGTTGGGTGAATTTTGGCCCATTCCTCCTGACACAGCTGGTGTAACTGAGTCAGGTTTGTAGGCCTCCTTGCTTGCACACGCCTTTTCAGGTCTGCCCTCAACTCAAATGTTCTATAGGATTGAGGTCAGGGCTTTGCGATGGCCACTCCAATACCTTGACTTTGTTGTCCTTAAGGCATTTTGCCACAACTTTGGAAGTATGCTTGGGGTCATTGTCCCCAAGCTTTATCTTCCTGACTGATGTCTTGAGATGTTGCTTCAATATATCTACATCATTTTCCTTCCTCATGATGCCATCTATTTTGTGAAGTGAACCAGTCCCTCCTGCAGCAAAGCACCCCCACAGCATGATGCTGCCACCCCCGTGCTTCACGGTTGGGATGGTGTGCTTTGGCTTGCAAGCTCACCCTTTTTCCTCCAAACATAACAATGGTCATTATGGCCAAACAGTTCTATTTTTGTTTCATCAGACCAGAGGACATTTCTCCAAAAAGTACAATCTTTGTCCCCATGTGAAGTTGCAAACCATAGTCAGGCTTTTTTATGGCGGTTTTGGAGCAGTGGCTTCTTCCTTGCTGAGCGGCCTTTCAGGTTATGTCGATATAGGACTCGTTTTACTGTGGATATAGATACTTTTGTACCTGTTTCCTCTAGCATCTTCACAGGGTCCTTATCTGTTGTTCGGTGATTTATTTGCACTTTTCGCACCAAAGTACGTCCATCTCTATGAGACAGAACTCGTCTCCTTCCTGAGCGGTATGATGGCTGCGTGGTCCCATGGTGTTTATACTTGCGTACTATTGTTTGTACAGATGAACGTGGTACCTTCAGGCATTTGGAAATTGCTCCCAAGGACGAACCAGACTTGTGGAGGTCTACCATTTTTTTTCGGAGGTCTTGGCTGATTTCTTTTGATTTTCCCATGATGTCAAGCAAAGAGGCACTGAGTTTGAAGGTAGGCCTTGAAATACATCCACAGGTACACGTTCAATTGACTCAAATTATGTCAATTAGCCTATCAGAAGCTTCTAAAGCCATGACATCATTTTCTGGAATTTTCCAAGCTGTTTAAAGGCACAGTCAACTTAGTATATGTAAACTTCTGACTCACTGGAATTGTTATACAGTGAATTATAAGTGAAATAATCTGTCTGTAAACAATTGTTGGAAAGATTACTTGTGTCATGCACAGAGTAGATGTCCTGACCGACTTGCCAAAAGTATAGTTTGTTAACAAGAAATTTGTGGAGTGGTTGAAAAACAAGTTTTAATGAATCCAACCTAAGTGTATGTAAACTTCCGACTTCAACTGTATATATATATATTATACAGCCAAAATGCAAAATGTATCAGCATGTTGTTGAAGTACTGTTGTTGATGTGTTGTTGAAATGCTGAGCGCTCCTGCCAGCCTGTTGCATGTCACATATGTTTCACAATTGATTTCTTAAATGGCGGGCTATAGGTTGGAAATAATAATAATATAATAATACATTTCTGTTCCTTCTTAGGCTAACTGGCTTGCTCCTGACTGATTTTAGAGTTAGTATGTTGTTTAATAGCCTGTTGAAAGGTTGAACGTCATTTGATAGTGACAGAATCACACAGTACTTCCCAAGTACATTTATTGTCTCCTCGGCTATAGAAGGTTGTAGCACAGCCTCTGAATGTCATAGAGACGAACCAAAGATATCTCACATGCATCGGAGTCACGTCTTTACCCGGAATTTTACAGCTTGTTTCTAACATAAAGCGTTGCGGACTAACGCATCGTTATAGATCACTTTATATAATCAGGTCCGTATATATTTCCCCTAAAACAACAAGTTAACAAGGGGGTAGGCCTACACTTTTAGCCATTTTCTTTAACAAAAGCCACAATACCCTCACATACCCCCTGTATTCGAGCCCTGGATTTAACTTAATACACCAAGCTCTTCACTGACACTGTGATATTTAAGGAGTGTATGGTGATAGAAGGAATTGGCTGACAAAGTCTATGGATAGTTGACTATCATTCCATCTGTCAAACAGGTAGGCCTGCCTCTTATTTCTTGAATAGGAAGAAATAGGCTTCAACACAAAGCCCTATTGTTGTTAGTAAAGTCAAATTAAACTGCTGCTGCTTCATGGTAATGTAAGGTATGTAAATTACTTGAATATGGCTTCTAGTGAGGTCAATAACTCTGATAAATAGCTTCAATTATATCAGTAGCTCACCTCCAGTCCTCCTTTTCATCTTTGCTCTCTCCCTCTCAAACTAAACAGGACATCAGTAGGCCTAGTCTTCCATTTCAAAACTCAGGAAGGAAGTACATTTTCTTAGAAATATAACTTTGCCATATGCTTCTCCTAGCATGCTCTTAATGTAGCCTAGTCCTATAACATACAGTGGGGAGAACAAGTATTTGATACACTGCCGATTTTGCAGGTTTTCCTACTTACAAAGCATGTAGAGGTCTGTAATTTTTATCCTAGGTACACTTCAACTGTGAGAGACGGAATCTAAAACAAAAATCCAGAAAATCACATTGTATGATTTTTAAGTAATTAATGTGCATTTTATTGCATGACATAAGTATTTGATCACCTACCAACCAGTAAGAATTCCGGCTCTCACAGACCTGTTAGGTTTTATTTAAGAAGCCCTCCTGTTCTCCACTCATTACCTGTATTAACTGCACCTGTTTGAACTCGTTACCTATATAAAAGACACCTGTCCACACACTCAATCAAACAGACTCCAACCTCTCCACAATGGCCAAGACCAGAGAGCTGTGTAAGGACATCAGGGATAAAATAGTAGACCTGCACAAGGCTGGGATGGGCTACAGGACAATAGGCAAGCAGCTTGGTGAGAAGGCAACAACTGTTGGCGCAATTATTAGAAAATGGAAGACGTTCAAGATGACGGTCAATCACCCTCGGTCTGGGGCTCCATGCAAGATCTCACCTCGTGGGGCGTCAACGATCATGAGGAAGGTGAGGGATCAGCCCAGAACTACACGGCAGGACCTGGTCAATGACCTGAAGAGAGCTGGGACCACAGTCTCAAAGAAAACCATTAGTAACACACTACGCCGTCATGGATTAAAATCCTGCAGCGCACGCAAGGTCCCCCTGCTCAAGCCAGCGCATTTCCAGGCCCGTCTGAAGTTTGCCAATGACCATCTGGATGATCCAGAGGAGGAATGGGAGAAGGTCATGTGGTCTGATGAGACAAAAATAGAGCTGTTTGGTCTAAACTCCACTCGCCGTGTTTGGAGGAAGAAGAAGGATGAGTGCAACCCCAAGAACACCATTCCAACCGTGAAGCATGGAGGTGGAAACATCATTCTTTGGGGATGCTTTTCTGCAAAGGGGACAGGACGACTGCACCGTATTGAGGGGAGGATGGATGGGGCCATGTATCGCGAGATCTTGGCCAACAACCTCCTACCCTCAGTAAGAGCATTGAAGATGGGTTGTGGCTGGGTCTTCCAGTATGACAATGACCCGAAACACACAGCCAGGGCAACTAAGGAGTGGCTCCGTAAGAATCATCTCAAGGTCCTGGAGTGGCCTAGCCAGTCTCCAGACCTGAACCCAATAGAAAATATTTGGAAGGAGCTGAAAGTCCGTATTGCCCAGCGACAGCCCCGAAACCTGAAGGATCTTTAGAAGGTCTGTATGGAGGAGTGGGCCAAAATCCCTGCTGTAGTGTGTGCAAACCTGGTCAAGACCTACAGGAAACATACAGTGGGGAAAGAAAGTATTTAGTCAGCCACCAATTGTGCACTTAAAAAGATGAGAGAGGCCTGTAATTTTCATCATAGGTACACGTCAACTATGACAGACAAAATGAGAAAAAAAATCCAGAAAATCACATTGTAGGATTTTTTATGAATTTATTTGCAAATTATGGTGGAAAATAAGTATTTGGTCAATGACAAAAGTTTGTCAATACTTTGTTATATACCCTTTGTTGGTCAAACGTTTTCTGTAAGTCTTCACAAGGTTTTCACACACTGTTGCTGGTATTTTGGCCCATTCCTCCATGCAGATCTCCTCTAGAGCAGTGATGTTTTGGGGCTGTCACTGGGCAACATGGACTTTCAACTCCCTCAAAATATTTTCTATGGAGTTGAGATCTGGAGACTGCCTAGGCCACTCCAGGAACTTGAAATGCTTCTTACGAAGCCACTCCTTCGTTGCCCGGGCGGTGTGTTTGGGATCATTGTCATACTGAAAGACCCAGCCACGTTTCATCTTCAATGCCCTTGCTGATGGAAGGAGGTTTTCACAAAAAATCTGTAAATACATGGCCCCATTCATTCTTTCCTTTACACGGATCAGTCGTCCTGGTCCCTTTGCAGAAAAACAGCCCCAAAGCATGATGTTTCCACCCCCATGCTTCACAGTAGGTATGGTGTTCTTTGGATGCAACTCAGCATTCTTTGTCCTCCAAACACGACGAGTTGAGTTTTTACCAAAAAGTTCTATTTTGGTTTCATCTGACCATATGACATTCTCCCAATCCTCTTCTGGATCATCCAAATGCACTCTAGCAAACTTCAGACAGGCCTGGACATGTACTGGCTTAAGCAGGGGGACACATCTGGCACTGCAGGATTTGAGTCCCTGGCGGCGTAGTGTGTTACTGATGGTAGGCTTTGTTACTTTGGTCCCAGCTCTCTGCAGGTCATTCACTAGGGTGAGATCTTGCGTGGAGCCCCAGATCGAGGGACATTATCAGTGGTCTTGTATGTCTTCCATTTCCTAATAATTGCTCCCATAGTTGATTTCTTCAAACCAAGCTGCTTACCTATTGCAGATTCAGTCTTCCCAGCCTGGTGCAGGTCTCCAATTTTGTTTCTGGTGTCCTTTGACAGCTCTTTGGTCTTGGCCATAGTGGAGTTTGGAGTGTGACTGTTTGAGGTTGTGGACAGGTGTCTTTTATACTGATAACATGTTCAAACAGGTGCCATTAATACAGGTAACGAGTGGACGACAGAGGAGCCTCTTAAAGAAGAAGTTACAGGTCTGTGAGAGCCAGAAATCTTGCTTGTTTGTAGGTGACCAAATACTTATTTTCCACCATAATTTGCAAATAAATTCATAAAAAATCCTACAATGTGATTTTCTGAAAAAAAATTGGTGGCTGACTAAATACTTTTTTTCCCCACTGTATGATCTCTGTAATTGCAAACAAAGGTTTCTGTACCAAATATTAAGTTCTGCTTTTCTGATGTATCAAATACTTATGTCATGCAATAAAATGCATATTAATTACTTAAAAATCATACAATGTGATTTTCTGGATTTTTGTTTTAGATTCCGTCTCTCACAGTTGAAGTGTACCTAGGATAAAAATTACAGACCTCTACATGCTTTGTAAGTAGGAAAACCTGCAAAATCGGCAGTGTATCAAATACTTGTTCTCCCCACTGTATAGTTTAGGCTATGGATCATTTTATTGAGACCACACTAGGCGCACTTGATATTGCACAGCAGAGAATCAGGGATGAGGGGCGTCATCGGGCACACATCGAGATACTATAATAAGCAACTAATTCTCAAACCCTGAGCAATATGACATTTAATCGATTACAAATTACCTGACCCTCCCCTGGACTAAATAAAACAATACTAATCCCTCCCCCTGACTGAAAATGAAAAAGCATGACCCTCCCCTATTTTGCTCTGGGTAACAATGATTTAACATGGTAGATACAGTGTACTTACAGTGTTTGGGTAGTTACAATAAGCTCAATAGGTTAACATAAGAGTGGTTTGAGCTGTTCTATGTTAAATTTGACATTTGAAAATGACATCCCATGTGTGTGTACTATATGAATTAATATCCTGTATGTGTTTCACAGGGAGAGCCGTGTGTGATGGGCCAGAAACAGATCTATATGAAACGCAGACCAGGAAACTATTGCATGCTGGGAAAAGACCATGCCAAAGTCCTCTCTGCTGAGTCGTGTATCTGTCGGGCCCACGACTTTGAATGGTAATTATAGTATATTAGTATAATAACTCACAATTGCATTATAATAGAACACATGAACACATGTTCTAGCACATCTTTTATCTTTTATTTTTTTCTTCTATTCTAAACATGACTAGATAAACAGAAGTTCAGCATTCATTCATCTGTCTCTCTGCTTAGCTCATTTTGCTATGTTTATAATAACATAGAGAAGATAAGATAAGGGGTGTTGATAGGACTGCTAGGTTGTTGTTGTTTTTTTATCTTCTAAAGGCAGGGAAGAGAAAAGCAATGATACATTTTTATATAAATGCCAGCGGTGTCAAGTCAGACTGTATGAGTTTTAATTAGAATCCATTAGTCTCCTGTGATAGTTGTTTTTATTTAATTATTATATGGTACATTTCACAAACTTCCTGACCACATGTCATATCTCTCTCTCTCTCTCTCTCTCTCTCTCTCTCTCTCTCTCTCTCTCTCTCTCTCTCTCTCTCTCTCTCTCTCTCTCTCTCTCTCTTGCTCTCTCTCTCTCTCTCTCTCTCTCTCTCTCTCTCTCTCTCTCTCTCTCTCTCTCTCTCTCTCTCTTGCTCTCTCTCTCTCTCTCTCTCTCTCTCTCTCTCTCTCTCTCTCTCTCTCTCTCTCTCTCTCTCTCTCTCTCTCTCTCTTGCTCTCTCTCTCTCTCTCTCTCTCTCTCTCTCTCTCTCTCTCTCTCTCTCTCTCTCTCTCTCTCTCTCTCTCTCTCTCTCTCTCTCGCTCTCTCTCTCACTCTTGCTCTCTAGCTCAGCAGCTGGTGATAGAGACAGTGAAAAGCAAATATTTAAAAATCAATCTCTTTGAGAAACTTCAACGTTCAGAGTGAATAACAATAACACTTTTAATTGACTTTGAAGTGTACACAAACGTCAAGGGCTGAAATGTTTACTGATTGCGTATTTCGTAAGAGGTTGACAATGCACCGGCCTTTTGTTCTGTTGTGCTGTGAAAATAAGGTCCAGACGTTGATTCCAAAGTGGGACAGTGACTAGACTGAAATCAGAGGTTACATACTGAACAAAAATATAAACGTGACATGAAACAATTTCAACGATTTTACTGAGTTACAGTTCATATGAGGAAATAAGTCAATTGAAATAAATTAATTAGGCCCTATTCTATGTATTTCACATGACTGGGAATACAGATATGCAATCTGTTGGTCACAGATACCTTAAAAAAAATTGATTTCACAATGGGCCTCAGGATCTTGTCTGTGCATAAAATGCAATTGTGTTCCTTGTCCGTAGCTTATGCCTGCCCATACCATAACCCCACAGCCACCATGGGGCGCTCTGTTCACAATGTTGACATCAGCAAACCGCTTGCCCACACGATGCTATACGCGTGGTCTGCGGTTGTGAGGCCGGTTGGACGTACTGCCAAATTCTCTAAAACGACGTTGAAGGTGGCTTATGGTTGAGAAATTAACATTCAATTATTTGGCAACAGCTCCGGTGGACATTCCTGAAGTCAGCATGCCAATTGCACGCTCCCTCAAAACTTGAGACATCTGTGGCATTGTGTTGTGTGCAGAGCATATGAGCGGAGTGGAGGGGTGAGAATCTCAGCTCCTCGCTCACGGAGCTGTTCACCCCTCCGCTCCCCCCCGCTCAAAGCCACATCAGGCCAGTCCGCTCATTATCGCTCAGCGCTCAACGAAGTTTGCATCGCGCTCCACTCAAATCGCCCGCTCGCTCGCTCCAAAAAAGGAAAAAAATCTGCATGTATTTCACTTTTAGCTTAAACCACAGCCTTACCTCCCAAAGAACTAAAGAGCAACGACAACATTTTCCAAATATAAATGTTTTATTTCAAATTACAAATTAGGCCTAGCCTATGTAAGAAGGAATATACACAAAAAGTCCTGTAAAATTAAACGAATCAATGGGCCTAATTATATAAATAAAAATATACAGGCTATACATCAAAGTTTTAAAAGTAAATTAACTATTAGGCCAAAATTCTGATAACTGAACTTTTGCGCAGCTTGCACGTGGATTAAAATTAAAATAGTCTTATATCCATTGTCAAACTTTAAAATAAAATTTTAAAAAATGAATTGCTTTCCTTATCTACAGTTCTTTTGAGTTCACCTTCAAGAACACAAGTTTGGCCAATGTCTGAGGCTTCAGACTCATGCGGTGGTTTCTTGACAGCAGGCCAGCAGCGGAGAAAACCCTCTCTGCGCTCGCAGACCCGCTTGGGATGCTGAACACAATGCGAGCTACTTTAGCCAGCCGGGGAAAAGACGTGGAGTTTTCTTTCCAAAATCGAATAACATCTGCGTCTGGGTTCTGTCTCGGGGATGAGAGGTAATTTTCGACTTCACCTTTGGCGTCTCCGGTTATGCGTAGCTGCTCGCTGAAGTATGACCCGAACAGGCGAGCTCTTTTTGGTTCAGGCTCGGGATTCAGGTCAGCGGCGGGTGGGGTGTCTGTCTCGTGTGTCCCGCTGGGAGCATTCATTTCCTCAACTTCTTTTATGAGGAGGTCGCGGATCTCCCCGAGTTTGTTGCATACAGACTCATCTCGGATTATCCATTCTGTCTTGAAACGGGGATCTAACACTGATGCTAAAATGAGATGTTTATCAGTATAGTATATTCCATAGCGAATTGACACGTTGTTTGCCAATGTTTCTGCAAAAGCAGCGATGCCCATTGGAAGTGCAGCGTGAGTGTAATCGGTGAGCAGGGATTTGATTTCTGTGACAGCAGGGAGGATCATCCCCAGGTTCCCCAGCTCCTTCTGCATTTTGTCTGTGAGGTCTGCTAGTGGTGTCAGCACACTGACAAGGTGCGTCAGCTGCTGTACTTGATTCAGGGTGATGTTAGCAACATTAGACTTGAGTTTGTTTTGCCATAACGGGTCTTTTTGGAACAACCGGATTAACGACTGAATCATCCGCAGCTGGCTGCTCCATCGAGTGGCGCAGGCATTTGTGGGGCGGACACCTAATTGGTCGGTTTCCTCTGTGTTCAGGGTGCTCTTGCGTACACTTTTCACCAGGTGCCCGACTTTCACTAACAGCCTATTAATGTTGTCGTGCTCGTTAATGGCGTCTTTGATCGCCAGCTGAAGCATGTGAATGGGGCATCTCAGATGTAAATTTGACACAGTAAAGTACTGATTTATCATAGTTTCTACATTAGAGGTTATCACTTCCACATGGACTTGCGAGGGCGCAGGTGGTCCCTCATCCTCCTCTTCATGTTCTGCACTGCTGCTGGCATCCGCGGTCACTTCACCCTCCGCCTCCTCTTCAGTGCCAGGGAGGAGGTTAAATGCCTTGATCATGTTGCTGGCACTGTCAGTGACGACCCGAATCACACGTCGTTGCACGTTCCAATATTTCAGTACACTTTCATACTTTTGGTAAATACGATCTGCGGTATGGTGCCCCTGTATGTGCTCACAGCCCAACAAAACCGTGTGCCCCGGAACGTCCCATCAATGAAACTGGCCACGATGCCAAGGAAGCTGTGCCCTCTTCTACTGGTCCAAATGTCCGCAGACAGAACGAGCCCATCACCATTTTGCAGTAGGTCTTGCAGTTTGGCTTCCATCTCTTCCAGGGCATGTGGCATGAGGGTGTCCCGTACGGTGTTGTAGCATGGGGGGGTGTAGCCCGGTTGAGCTGCGCTGGCGAAGTGTTGCATACTTCGCGTTCTCCTTTACTCAGCGGTTCATAGTCCATGTAAATCATTTTAAAAAATGCTACATCCAGCTCTCTTTTTCTCTCCCTTGTTATGGTTGGGCCTTTGCGTGCAGTGAAGAAACTTTTGAATTCCTCAACCCTTTTCTCTTGTTGCTGCTGCTGCTCCTCTTGCTCTATAAAATACAAATTCATGGACGACACAAATTAAATTAAACAAACCATATATTAGGCCTACTTTGAATGACAAAAAAAATGTGTTTGAATATTAGGCTATATTTACTTTACACTTTTGTTACAAGTTACCCTATTCAACTTGCTAACCTTTTGCTTTCTTCCCAGCGTGTTCACGTAGCACACTTTCGTGTTTTCGAGAGATGTGTCTTTTTAGATTCCAAAATGAATCTTTACTGACTGAAACGATGTCACCACATTCTTTTTCTTGAACCACATTATCATTGTTAGTTAGTTTTATATTAATAGTACACCTGTATGACTTCTCATTTTCCTTTTTGAAGTACTTGGTGAACTCCATTATTGAGCCGAGTTTTGACTGAAAATAGTCTACTGTTGATGACTGTGCAAGACACAGATCGATTCTGGGTCAGGCTTGAGCATGCTTCAGACTCGTGGTGTGAGCAGTGCGAAATTGGAGCGGGACATAGGGCGACGCTCTGTCCTTTTAAAAATGCCGCTCTGCGCTCTGTCCAAAATCCGTCCGCTCGCGCTCCCCGCTCGCTCCCGCTCCACTCCGCTCACATGCTCTGGTTGTGTGACAAAACTGCACATTTTAGTGGCCTTTTATTGTCCACATCACAAGGTGAACATGTGTAATTATCATTCTGTTTAATCAGCTTCTTGATATGCCACACCTGTCAGGTGGATGGATTATGTTGACAAAGGAGAAATGCTCACTAACAGGGATGTAAACAAATTTGTGCACAACATTTGAGAGAAATAAGCTTTTTGTGCATATGGAACATTTTGGGATCTTTTCAGCTCATGAAACATGGGACCAACACTTTACATGTTGTGTTTATATTTTTGTTCAGTGTATATACATTGATATAACACTTGATATATTATATTAATAATAATTCCCACGGGGGGCCAGTATGAAAAAATGTATGCACTCACTAAAACTGTAAGTCGCTCTGGATAAGAGCGTCTGCTAAATGACTAAAATCTAAAATCTAAAATCGAATAATAAGTGAGGAGAGATTAGTATTAATGTGTAACCAGAACATCATAGGAGTCTGCACGACTATAATGTACTAAACTGGACACCATGTTTTTGTTTGACTTGCATTACCAAAGCTGTGATTCTGTGGTGCTGTAATGTCCTTAACTGGAAACTGTACCCTCATTGGACTCACTTGGTCCCTTATAACTATTATCCAGACCAACCATAACATCATAACTTCACTTGACAGCCTGTCAATAAATTGGGGGAGGTTCCTAATCACACTGAAGCCAGACCCGGCCATAGGGAGTCCTAGAGGGACCTCAGGCTTCGTTGCTTCTTTGTTAGTTCTGGCTAGGTAATTAATTGATTAATCAATGACAGCGTCATTATTAGAATGGGCACTTGCCTAACCTGCTTTGCCCGATGTAAATCCCTTTGTGATTGGAAGGTAGCTAACATCAGCCGGTGGAAGTCAGCCTGTATTGCCTGTGTTGACATGGAGTCCCCCAGGGCTCAGTCTTCCTAGCTCTGCTGATCTGGAGCATTTGTCAACTGCAGCCCAATCAATATATAATAATGATGCGTTGCAATGCAAAACAATAGCTATTATATGTATTGTGCTGAGGGGATAGGAGAGAGAAGCTGTAACATATAACACAGTAATACTGTATGTCCTTTGGATCAAAATCATATCAAATTGTATTAATCACATGCTTCGTTAACAGCAGATGTAGACTAACAGTGAAATGATTACTTACGGGCCCTTTCCAACAATGCAGAGACAAAAATTTAGAAAAATAATAATAAATACAATGAGTAATGATAACTTACAATGGCTATTTACAATGGGTACCAGTACATTTACATTTACATTAACATTTACATCATTTAGCAGACGCTCTTATCCAGAGCGACTTACAAATAGGTGCATTCACCTTATAGCCAGTGGGATAACCACTTTACAATGTTTTTTTTTTTTTTGTGGGGGGGTTGGAGTAAAGGGGGGGGTAGAAGGATTACTTTATCCTATCCCAGGTATTCCTTAAAGAGGTGGGGTTTCAAATGTCTCCGGAAGGTGGTGAGTGACTCCGCTGTCCTGGCGTCGTAAGGGAGCTTGTTCCACCATTGGGGTGCCAGAGCAGCGAACAGTTTTGACTGGGCTGAGCGGGAACTATGCTTCCGCAGAGGTAGGGGAGCCAGCAGGCCAGAGGTGGATGAACGCAGTGCCCTCGTTTGGGTGTAGGGACTGATCAGAGCCTGAAGGTACGGAGGTGCCGTTCACCTCACAGCTCCGTAGGCAAGCACCATGGTCTTGTAGCAGATGCGAGCTTCAACTGGAAGCCAGTGGAGTGTGCGGAGGAGCGGGGTGACGTGAAAGAACTTGGGAAGGTTGAACACCAGACGGGCTGCGGCATTCTGGATGAGTTGTACGGGTTTAATGGCACAGGCAGGGAGCCCAGCCAACAGCGAGTTGCAGTAATCCAGACGGGAGATGAGAAGTGCCTGGATTAGGACCTGTGCCGCTTCCTGTGTAAGGCAGGGTCGTACTCTCCGAATGTTGTAGAGCATGAACCTACAGGATCGGGTCACCGCCTTGATGTTAGCGGAGAACGACAGGGTGTTGTCCAGGGTCACGCCAAGGCTCTTCGCACTCTGGGAGGAGGACACAACAGAGTTGTCAACCGTGATGGCGAGATCATGGAACGGGCAGTCCTTCCCCGGGAGGAAGAGCAGCTCCGTCTTGCCGAGGTTCAGCTTGAGGTGGTGATCCGTCATCCATACTGATATGTCTGCCAGACATGCAGAGATGCGATTCGCCACCTGGTTATCAGAAGGGGGAAAGGAGAAGATTAGTTGTGTGTCGTCAGCGTAGCAATGATAGGAGAGGCCATGTGAGGATATGACAGAGCCAAGTGACTTGGTGTATAGCGAGAATAGGAGAGGGCCTAGAACTGAGCCCTGGGGACACCAGTGGTGAGAGCACGTGGTGCGGAGACAGCTTCTCGCCACGCCACTTGGTAGGAGCGACCGGTCAGGTAGGACGCAATCCAAGAGTGAGCCGCGCCGGAGATGCCCAGCTCGGAGAGGGTGGAGAGGAGGATCTGATGGTTCACAGTATCAAAGGCAGCAGACAGGTCTAGAAGGACAAGAGCAGAGGAGAGATAGTTAGCTTTAGCAGTGCGGAGAGCCTCTGTGACACAGAGAAGAGCAGTCTCAGTTGAATGACCAGTCTTGAAACCTGACTGGTTTGGATAAAGAAGGTCATTCTGAGAGAGATAGCAAGAGAGTTGGCTAAAGACGGCACGCTCAATAGTTTTGGAGAGAAAAGAAAGAAGGGATACTGGTCTGTAGTTGTTGACATCAGAGGGATCGAGTGTTGGTTTTTTGAGAAGGGGTGCAACTCTCGCTCTCTTGAAGACGGAAGGGACATAGCCAGCGGTCAAGGATGAGTTGATCAGCGAGGTGAGGTAAGGGAGAAGGTCACCGGAGATGGTCTGGAGAAGAGAGGAGGGGATAGGGTCAAACGGGCAGGTTGTTGGGCGGCCTGCCGTCACAAGTCGCAAGATTTTATCTGGAGAGAGAGGGGAGAAATAAGTCAAAGCATAGGGTAGGGCAGTGTGAGCAGGACCAGCAGTGTCATTTGACTTAACAAACGAGGATCGGATGTCGTCAACCTTCTTTTCAAAATGCTTGACGAAGTCATCCACAGAGAGGGAGGGGGGATTCAGCAGGGAGCATCATGTGGCAAAGAGCTTCCTAGGGTTAGAGGCGGATGCTTGGAATTTAGAGTGGTAGAAAGTGGCCTTAGCAGCAGAAACAGATGAAGAAAATGTAGAGAGGAGGGAGTGAAAAGATGCCAGGTCTGCAGGGAGTCTAGTTTTCTTCCATTTCCGCTCAGCTGCCCGGAGCTCTGTTCTGTGAGCTCGCAATGAGTCATCAAGCCACGGAGCTGGAGGGGAGGACCGGGCCGGCCGGGAGGATAGGGGACATAGAGAGTCAAAGGATGCAGAAAGGGAGGAGAGGAGGGTTGAGGAGGCAGAATCAGGAGATTGGAGGGAGAAGGATTGAGCAGAGGGAAGAGATGATAGGATGGAAGAGATATGTGCAGGATATGAGGTAATTGAAGTTGATATGTGCAAATACAGTAGGTAGAGGCAAAGTGTTGATATTGATCACATTCTGTATGTGATTTGTTATAGTGATTATGGCTTTGAACGGCGTAGAGAAGAGAACTGTCTACCAGCGTTCTGGTTCAACCCAGCTGTTGTATCAAGGAGCTGCAGCCAAGGACAGAACTACCTCAACAGCACACGGTGAGTTGCACATAGGGACACTATTTTGTAGCGTTTCTATGTTGTCTATTCTAAGTGAAGGCAACCCTTTTGTATATTTCTGCTCAATGAAAAGTCAAATATTTTTCTGTGTTTTTAGAATGTTTTCCATTTCATTTTGTAAAGCATTATGTTGGTCATAATATGATAAAAAGCCTGAATAGGTATAACACATTTCAAAAGAGAACTACAAAAACACATTAAAGCTTACAGTAGCTACAGTATCTCTCTGTATAGGTTGGCCAATGCTTCATCATCTTCCCATCTTCCCACTGTAATGAAACACTGTCAGGGTGTCACACCCACTGGCACGGCTCCTAGTGTGAATAGTGATATTGGATATTTAGGCCTGAGTCATTCACCAGACAGTAGATCTATACTGAGTGACATAGTGTACTGCTGAGAGCTACAAAGCACTGTCAGGAGTCCTAGGACACAGATTAGGATGCCTCAGGATGGCTGAGGTCTGAGGAGAACGGTACATCCTTCATTTATGCATTCGCTTCCCCAAGGTTAAAAGTCAAGTTTTGTCTAGGAGTTAGTAAGCATTTTGGAGTTTTGTCAATGTGACCGACAACTACTGTACGTCTTGTGTCAAACATTAACTTTCAGTGTTAAACGTAATGTTTTGTTTAGTAGTTACTAAGCATTTTTTAATTTAGTCAAAGAATAGCAAGTCTTGTTCACTAGCTCTGTCACTTCCACAATCACTTTGAGGTAAAAAATTAAAAATATACGATTTCTTGTCAGCTTCATTGATGAACGTGACCAATACCTTAGCCTTGTTAACAAGTAGCGTCATGAAGCCATAACCTCAGTAAACCACACTAAACATGTCCTAACTCATTCATATGGAATCTTCCTAAGGTACCGAAAAGTGGTGTCCAACAACTGCATCAAGGGAGTCAAGGACATGTACACACCCAGGAAGCAGATGTGTCCCAACAGGGCTCCAAAAGGCCTTTCTCTCTCCACCAGAGAGGGCAAGCTTACCGCCGACCTGTACACCAATGTCACATTCCTGGTGCATCTAGATGAGGTAGGGCTTGGCCAAAAGCCAAAATGGCCTCCTTTTTGTATATCATTGTTCTGGGCCTTGGAGCCCAAATGGACGCCGTTGTATACATTACTGTTATGAGTTGCATTGATTTTTACCTTAAGCCATGGAATGAAAAATCAATGTGTTTTGTATTGTTATGCATGGTTGTAAAAGTAGTACTAGCATGTGGTGCACAACTCACTCAATGTAGACCTATGTTACTGAGTGAAATATTGATGTGTTTCCCATATGTTCAACATGGATGTTTCTCCAGGCATACGCCTGAAATTATTTCCCTGTTATGTCATCCCATATACACCAACTGCTGAAAGTTTAGTAGTAACTTGTAACATAACATCACCCACACACAGCTACAGGCACTGAGCCCCAAGCCCGGAGACAGAGTAAGAGCTAAAGACCTTGGAGAGTGATGCACCCTGGAGACCCTGTTATAGAGTGATAGACGCAGAGTAGCCTCCTTCCAGGGCCAGGGCCTTACCTTGCTCCCCTTACTCCGTAGACACTTTTAAACCACATCACATTACATTCAGGTGGAATAAGTGTGGTAGCGCTCTGCTCTGTACGGTTGTGCTTTCCACCTGCACTGCTGCTGAGAAGTAAGTGTCTCTTCCACGAGGTCTCTCCCGGGACAAGCTGTCATATTACAGTGTGATGAGTTGAGGAGACTAATGGAGGTGAAGAATCCTCATGGCGTTGGGTCTTATGCATTTGGAAAATCCTTCGCTCCCGTTGAATTCAGACTTTAATTTATATTCATGAAGCCCAAGATGGCAGTATTTCTTGGGGAGAGCAAATGGGCCTAAATATTTAATGTGTTCATGTCACGGATTCAGCCGAGGCTGCTCCTCCTCCTTGCTCGGGCAGGCTTCGGCGTTCGTCGTCACCGGAGTACTAGCTGCTACCGATCCATGTTTCTGTGTTAGACTTGTTATGTCTTGATTATGTACACCTGTTTCCCATTATGTTGTATTGTCTTCCCTATTTAACCCTCTGTCGTACACTGTGTGTTGTGTGTGATTGTATTCGTGATCGGTTATTTCCTCCCTTTGTGGAGATTGTATATGCTCAGTTTACTTTCAAGTAAAGTACGTTTCGGATAAGCTCTGTGTCCTGCGTTTGACTTCGCCCACCGCAATTCACTGATGCCTTTGACAGCTCAGAAAATCAAAAAAAAAGGAGAGAGAGAGGTGGAAGAAAGTTTGATGTTTTGACAGAGGGATAGGATCTGTACTGTCACACGTCAACATTTCATTATCACAAAGTGACCTTATAGCATGTCATGTGTACACCAACCAGATTTACTGTACATTAGCTACCTTATAGCATGTAATGTGTACACCAACCAGATGTACTGTACATTAGCTACCTTATAGCATATCATGTGTACACCAACCAGATTTACTGTATATTAGCTCCTTACAGCATGTCATGTGTACACCAACCAGATTTACTGTACATTAGCTATCTTATAGCATGTAACGTGTACACCAACCAGATTTACTGTACATTAGCTACCTTATAGCATGTCATGTGTACACCAACCAGAACCAATGGAAGTTCTGAAAAATGCAAATCCGTCCATCTAGCTCTCCAGGCAGGCTCAATCAAACGCTCAAAGCATTTGAAAGAAAGCAAAAATTATTTGAACCCAGGTATGACACACCGTCAGCATGACAGCACTGACATCACACCGTTTACAACATCCTTAGTGTGTTGACATTCACCTGAACATGAATACATTACACAGTCCTACTGTGCCTGGATCTGAACTAACAAAACACCTTATTGTCAACCAGCACTGCTGTCCAGACCCTATTATGCGTTTCGGATTTGGTGGCCCTCTGAGTCACACACGGACCCATCGATACAAAGCTTGACATTTAGCCAGCATGTCAGCATCAGTTTAATGCAGATTAGCTAGTGATCCCAGGACACCTCGATAGAGAACTAGAAATGTCCAGAGAGTGTCAACAACGGACACCAACAAAAGCCGGAATGACATCTACGCCACCGTAGACCTAAGTGCCATTCCGAGTGCCATTTTGGCAAAGGATTGTGGGCCATTACAGTTCCACACAAAAGCCGCCACTGTTATCCATTTTCTTCCATTCTAATCTACCTTTCTTTATTCTGCTTATTCATAGTTTATCATTTTCTGGGTACAATGGCGTGAAATATACCCCCAGAGCCTTCCCCCACACACAGCAAACCCTCCCGTGTTTTCACACTCTGCTGCACTTGAAAAAGGGAGAGAGAGAGAGAGAGAGAGAGAGAGAGAGAGAGAGAGAGGGGTTGGTGCCTCTCCTTGTTTGGCTGGCGTTTGTTTTTCCATTTGTTTTGTCTTGATTGTACACACCTGGTTCCCATTACATTATATTATTTCCCTATTTAACCCTCTGGTTCCCACATGGTTTTGTGTGTGTTTGTTCTTTGTTTTGTGTCTAAGACTTATGTGAGCTGGTGTGTTTTCCCTGCGTGGAGATTAGTGTTGTTTATTTTTCAAGTAAAGTACGTCGTTTTACTCAGTTCTGTGTCCTGCGCCTGACTCCGTCCTACCGCTGCACTTTAACACTTAACAGAGAGAGAGAATAATGGGTTTTCCATTTTGCTATTGTTGTGTTTGTTAATGGACCGGAGCCCCCTCGTGCTAATGCAGTGTTACAAATAAAGATCCCAATTGCATTGCGTTACAATGTGCTGCGGGGAGGCTGGGAGTTAGTTGTGCTTGCTCTCAGGGTACGGGCGGGATAAGTGGGAGGGTTTGGTCGCAGCGGCAGCTGGAGCCACCAACAACACGTGTGGTGTTTGTATGTGTGTGTGTGTGTTGGCTGTTGATCCTAGGGAAGTGCCAGATGTAACCCCCCTGAGTAGACCTGCTGCAGATACTGTAGTGGCAGAGCACTCATACACAAACACACACAGAGAGAGAGAGAGACACACACACCTCATTAGCAGTAACAGGCAAACACGCTGCTCTCACGGTGGTGCAGAATATGATGCATCCCAAATGCTTCGGCTGGTTCTGACTGCTTTTGTCTGTGTGTGAATGTAACCCAGCAGTCTGTTGACTAGTGTACCTGCCACCCTACTGTCTCTTGATTACTACACTGCCTCCACCTCCCTGTGGTTCTCTCTCTCCATCACACACATATACACACGCACACACAACACGTACGTGCACATAAACACACACACACTCACGCCACAGGAGCCAGACACTCCCAGTGGTGTTATATAACATGTCAGACTCAGGATGCACGCTAATGTAGATGTGTCACAACACCAGCTCTTGGACTTTTGACAAAAACAAAAGAATGATGCCCTGCCTGTGTCCATGCATGCTGAGTGCTGATTACTGAGTGGTACTGTGGTTTTGGGGCATTGTATTGAACCCCATTTCAACAAAAATATGTATTTAAGTCTAGAATAAACACAAGTACAATCATCTGGCTGGGCTCTCAAATACAATAGAATTGTGTGTTTTTAAATAATAATGATGTTTGGGACTCTTTCTTTCTTTCTGTCTTTCTTTCTTTCTTCATCTGTAGTCCTTACTTGAGACTTTACTTGCTTTCCAGGGTGACTCAATGAGAACCAACATCCAACTGGATTTCGGAGATGGGATGGCAGTCTCCTACTCCAACCTGAGCTGGATCGAAGAGGGGATCAGACACGTTTACAAGACGGCTGGGATATTCCGTGTCTCGGCCTTGGAGGAGAACACCCTGGGATTTTATACCACCACCTTGTACCTCCATGCTACATGTACGTCACCTCTATACATTCAGCTATTGTGTCAGGGCTATTCAATTCCAACCATCGAGGACTTAAGTACTTCTGGTTTTCGTTTGTACTGCACCTGTTAGAGAATTGGTCAGTTACTGTGACGTCGGCCATTGATTGGCCAGAGTAGGCGCTCACCTGGTGACCCAGGTCTGAATCAGTCCCTGATTGGAGGGAAAGGATGGAAAACAACAGTGATGTGGTTCTCAAGGATCATAATTGAATATCTCTGCCTCATATTTCTCTGTAAATAACCACCTTACTAAGTATACCGCAGTGTACAATGGAGCCAGTTATAGGCAAAGTACCAGAATGCTTTGCACATAGTACAGCACATTGATGCTGTCTTGCTCTTTTCATCTTGTAATGAACAAGCCAAATTTCAAGTAAATAATAGTGACAAATATAACATGCTTATGTCTAAAAGGCATCAAGAATTATCCAGCTCTTTGCAGTGCAGTGTTTGAATTGCCCCCTCATCTCTTGATTTGATCAAGAGACGAGGGGGTTTGAACAAGAGACGTGAAGGTGTGTCAAGGCCGGGCGTAGGTGTGGTGTGGAATCAATTGCAGGATGCAGATGCAAGTCCAAAAACACTATAATAAAGTCCACAGAAACAACGGCTATAAACAGAGCCGGTTGAACAAGGGAAAAATAAACGCACTCAGCGTAAAAGTACAACAAACGCACAACGTGCGGACTCTCTAAGAACATAGAGCACAAACTGACTGGCAACACCTGCTGACATAGAACAACTACACACAACCACAAGACAGAAACAACGAGAACTTAAAGGACACATAATCAAGACGAAATGAGCAACAGGTGTAACAAATCAGACCAAACCAAACACACACAGACACAACGAACGGTGGCAGCTAGTACTCCGGGGACGACGACCGCCGAAGCCTGCCCGAACAAGGAGAAGGAGCAGCCTCAGCCGAAACCGTGACAAGGTGCCATTAAAATGTTGTCTCTGGTCGCCACGATACTTTCAATCAGTGTACTTTGATATTTTTGATGGCATTGATTCTGCTGGTGTTTTTTTCTCCATGGTTTGGTACATTTTTAGGTAATTTACAGGGGAGAGAGCGTGCATGCGATGCTTTTAGCGATGTGCCAAGCACGAAGCTGCCACAGATTTCCAACTGGAATATTTTTAACACCAAACACAGTTTAGGGAGACTGTCCAAATGACTCACGCGCCCGCACACACACACTCAACACACACGCACATACACATCCACATAGACACAGGCATAAAAGGGACACACACAGATACACAGGCTTTCTCTCTCTGTCACACACATCACACACACACAAACACACACACACATTCACACACACCCACACACACACAGACACACATACACTGCATGCGTTTGAAAGCTAGGATAAGGATAAAGATTAGTCTCAGTTTTAAGAGGATAAGAGTTAACAGAAGCCCAGGCGGAGACGTACACGCTAGAGCGCAGAGTCAAAACAGAGTTTTACTGTTAAAATACTGTGTTATATCTCTCCGCTATAGGAAACTTCACCGCTTAGATGACGGTAATGCCACGTTCCCCACGTCAGCTTCCATTACGGTCTCAGCATGGCAGACCACAGTATTACTCACAAGGTATCACGACAAAAACATACTGGCAAGCGCAGTGTGAGGGATCTTCTTGTCTCTAATTCTTAGTTTAAGAAGGTTTCTATTTCTTTTTTCCCATGCCCCTGTAAAACTAATATTTCGATGTGCGAGTGCTTTTCATATTATAAAGTAGGTAGCCTGAAACAATATCCATGTAATTACAATCATATACTGAGTCTGAATCATTCAATACTGAGTCTGAATCATCCAGTACTGGGTCTGAATCATCCAATACTGAGTCTGAATCATCCCATATGGAGTCTGAATCATCCAATACGGAGTCTGAATCATCCAATACTGAGTCTGAATCATCCAATACTGAGTCTGAATCATCCAATACTGAGTCTGAATCATCCAATACTGAGTCTGAATCATCCAATACTGAGTCTAAATCATCCAAAGCTGAGTCTGAATCATCCTCTGTGTTTGTATCAGGTGCTGTGGAACATGTCCAGCTGCTGGCTCAATTTGTGGCCATCAAGAACAAGGAAGTACACCTAACAGCAGTGGTCTGGCCAATACACTCCAGGACTCTCAGCTACTTCTGGTGGCTTGGGAACAGCACTGAGGTAAACTGGACTTAAAACACTTGGTGTACAGAGAAGAGGGCCTAGAACCGAGCCCTGTGGGACTCCAGTAGTGAGACCACATTGAGCAGACACAGATCCTCTTCTGATGTTGTGTATAGTATACAATATACTGTACAACATTAGTAGAGGTAAACTGACACTATTCAAAATGGGTCTTACCCTATAATGCCATATACTGTACATGTACTGCAGTGGTGGCTGGTGTCATTTTAACTAAATCGGAGGACGGGATTATTGTAATGGCTGGAACGGAATAAATGGAACAGCATTTAACACATCAAAGACATGGTTTCCATTCCAGTTCTATTCCACTTCAGCCATTACTACAGTGAGGGAAAAAAGTATTTGATCCCCTGCTGATTTTGTAAGTTTGCCCACTGACAAAGAAATGATCAGTCTATAATTTTAATGGTAGGTTTATTTGAACGTGAGAGATAGAATAACAACAAAAACATCCAGAAAAACACATGTCAAAAATGTTATGAATTGATTTGCATTTTAATGAGGGAAATAAGTATTTGACCCCCTCTCAATCAGAAAGATGTCTGGCTCCCAGGTGTCTTTTATACAGGTAACGAGCTGAGATTAGGAGCACACTCTTAAAGGGAGTGCTCCTAATCTCAGTTTGTTACCTGTATAAAAGACACCTGTCCACAGAAGCAATCAATCAATCAGATTCCAAACTCTCCACCATGGCCAAGACCAAAGAGCTCTCCAATGATGTCAGGGACAAGATTGTAGACCTACACAAGGCTGGAATGGGCTACAAGACCATCGCCAAGCAGCTTGGTGAGAAGGTGACAACCGTTGGTGCGATTATTCAAATTGAAGAAACACAAAATAACTGTCAATCTCCCTCGGCCTGGGGCTCCATGCAAGATCTCACCTCGTGGAGTTGCAATGATCATGACAACGGTGAGGAATCAGCCCAGAACTACACGGGAGGATCTTGTCAATGACCTCAAGGCAGCTGGGACCATAGTCACCAAGAAAACAATTGGTAACAAACTACGCCGTGAAGGACTGAAATCCTGCAGCGCCCGCAAGGTCCCCCTGCTCAAGAAAGGACATATACAGGCCCATCTGAAGTTTGCCAATGAACATCTGAATGATTCAGAGGAGAACTGGGTGAAAGTGTTGTGGTCAGATGAGACCAAAATGGAGCTCTTTCGCATCAACTCAACTCGCCGTGTTTGGAGGAGGAGGAATGCTGCCTATGACCCCAAGAACACCATCCCCACCGTCAAACATGAGGTGGAAACATTGTGCTTTGGGGGTGTTTTTCTGCTAAGGGGACAGGACAACTTCACCACATCAAAGGGACGATGAACCGTCAAATCTTGGGTGAGAACCTCCTTCCCTCAGCCAGGGCATTGAAAATGGGTCGTGGATGGGTATTCCAGCATGACAATGACCCAAAACACACGGCCAAGGCAACAAAGGAGTGGCTCAAGAAGAAGCACATTAAGGTCCTGTGACAATCTGTGGAGGGAGCTGAAGGTTCGAGTTGCCAAATGTAGCCTCGAAACCTTAATGACTTGGAGAAGATCTGCAAAGAGGAGTGGGACAAAATCCCTCCTGAGATGTGTGCAAACCTGGTGGCCAACTACAAGAAACGTCTGACCTCTGTGATTGCCAACAAGGGTTTTGACACCAAGTACTAAGTCATGTTTTGCAGAGGGGTCAAATACTTATTTCCCTCATTAAAATGCAAATCAATTTATAACATTTTTGACATGCGTTTTTCTGGATTGTTTTGTTGTTATTCTGTCTCTTACTGTTCAAATAAACCTACCATTAAAATTATAGACTGATCATGTCTTTGTCAGTGGGCAAACGTACAAAATCAGCAGGGGATCAAATACTTTTTTCCCTGAGCCATCCTCCCTTCAGTAGACTCCACTGATGTTATATGAGGTATACATGATGTCTATGGTATTAGGTACATTGACCTCTTCTATGATCAAAGGTGGCTATGATAGAGGCGGAGCAGTTTCTGATCTTGTATTTTGTTCAGACGTCTTGTTAGTATGTCATAAGTTATTACCTTAGCTGCATTGTTTCTAGGTCTTATGGGGAGGATGATTTTTGTAGGCTTTTACTCAAGTCAGAATTTCGACCACTCTAACTACTCAAGTCAAAAGTTCTGACTACTCTAAGTGAGAAGTTCAAGGAGAAGTTGTTATAATCTGAAATGGGTTTCTTTCATGTTCCGGGGTTTTAGGTAAAGGTTTTAGGTGAAGGGATTATAACCGGATCAAAGTGTGATCGTCCATTTTGTCCATGTTCCCGCTTCCTCCAGCCGGTGATCAGCTTAGACGGGAGCATCTCATACACCTTCACCAGCGAGGGAATGAACACTGTTACGGTCCAAGTGTCTTCAGCCAACACCATTCTGCAAGACACCAAGAAGATAGCAGTCCAAGGTAAGGATCAGTATTATCTCTCTCTCTCTCTCTCTCTCTCTCTCTCTCTCTCTCTCTCTCTCTCTCTCTCTCTCTCTCTCTCTCTCTCTCCCTCTTTCTCTCTCTCTCTCTCTCGGATCTCCCTAATCAAATCATTATACTTGATGTAATGCTAATTTGCACATCTAGCAGCCATCTCACTTGGTATGCAACGTTTGAGGGTACTTTACATTTGAATATGTCAGGATAAATGTGAAAAGGACATTTCCCCAATTATCTAAGAAAGCACTTGTACGAGCAATCATCTCCCCTTGTCAAACCATGAAGACACACACACACCTCACACACACCAACATCTCTGTCATCTTTCCCACTCATCAGAAGACAGTTAGAGGAGGGACACAACCAGAACGAATGACAGTGGGGAATGAGGAGGATACCTTCAGAATAATGCACCTAGATCAGGAGCTGAATTAACGGTCTGTTTCTTTTTCTCCCCTGGTTCTCTCTCTCTGACAGAGTTCTTCAAATCTCTGCTTTTATCTTTCTCCCCTAATCTGGACGTGTTCAACCCTGACGTCCCCGAGTGGAGACAGGATGTGGGGAGAGTCATTAAGAAGGCTCTGCTCCAAGTAAGTGTGAATTCCTTCCTTCTCTCTTTTTCTCCCTCTCTCTCGTATCTTTCTATCCACTCAGGCGCTTCGGCGTTGGCCCTCGGGCTGTCCTGTGATTCTTTATCACACAGGTGTGTGAGGCTCGGCTTCTTCTTCCTCCCTCGATGCAGCTTGATGAGCACTAATAACTTATTTTCAGAAGTTGGAGCGATGAAATGCGTTCTTCGGAATAAGCTTGGAATGAAGGCGATCTTAGCCATTACCGGGGCACTGGATGTGTGTAGTATCTGCGGAGGAGAGCTAACGCTAATATGACATAGTTAAGTGTGTTATTCTTCCACTTCGAGTGGAGGTTTAGGCCTATGTCGTGCGACTTGTGGTCTCTGTGTCTTCACCAACTACACAGTGGATTTGACATGAGAGGCGACTCAGGCGAGCTAGGCTGAGAGCCAGTGGAGGGAGCTACTGTGATAGAGGTCAGGGTGAGCTTTGTGATGGATAAATTGCACTTTGTCACCTGGGAGCAACATACGCTGTATTCGGAAAGTATTCAGGCCCCTTGACATTTCCACATTTTGTTTCGTTACAGCCTTTTCTAAAATGGATTAAATCTATTTTTGTCCTCATCAATCTACACACAATACCCCAAAATGATGAAGCAAAAATAGGTTTTTAGAACTTTTTGCAAATGTATTAAAAATACATTAAAAACAGAAATATCACATTTACATAAGTATCCAGACCCTTTGATATGAGACTCGAAAAATAGCTCAGGTGCATCCTGTTTCCATTGATCATCCTTGAGCTGTTTCTACAACTTGATTGGAGTCCACCTGTGGTAAATTCAATTGATTGGACATGATTTAGAAAGGCACACACCTGTCTATATAAGGTCCCACAGTTGACAGTGCATGTCAGAGCAAAAAGAACAAGCCATGAGGTCAAAGGAATTGTCCGTAGAGCTCCGATACAGAATTGTGTTGAGGCACAGATCTGGGGAAGGGTACCAAAACATGTCTGCAGAAATGAAGGTCCCCAACAACACAGTGCCCTCCATCATTCTTAAACGGAAGAAGTTTGGAACCACCAAGACTCTTCCTAGATCTGGCCGCCCGGCCAAACTGAGCAATCGGCGGAGAAATGCCTTGGTCAGGGAGGTGACCAAGAACCCGATGGTCACTCTGACAGAGCTCCAGAGTTCCTCTATGGAGATAGGAGAACCTTCCAGAAGGACAACCATCTCTGCAGCACTCCACCAATCAGGCCTTTATGGTAGAGTGGCCAGACGGAACCCACTCCTCAGTAAAAGGCACATGACAGCCCGCTTGGAGTTTGACAAAAGGCACCTAAAGGGCTCTCAGACAATGGGAAACAAGATTATCTGGTCTGATGAAACCAAGATTGAACTCTTTGGCCTGAATGCCAAGCGTCACGTCTGGAGAAAACCTGGCACCATCCCTACGGTGAAGCATGGTGGTGGCAGCATCATGCCGTGGGGATGTTTTTAGCACCAGCCAATTGAATTGTGTTGAACTGAGGGGCACACTCAGTTATAGAAAGCCATAGCTCTAGCTTGAGTTATTAATTGCTAGGCTCAATAGAGTGTTATAGCAAGTATTTTCATACAGAAAGTTTTGTTATACAACCTTTTATTACCTAAAGTAAATACATTAAACGGTATATGGGTCTCAGGTCTCTATTGAGTTTATGAACACTAGTTAACATTTACATATGCAGTTTAATGCTATCAAACCATCCCTCCTTTCATTCTTTCACCCTTTCTCTGAAAGGAAATCATAGTAAGACTTATTCATCCATGTACTGCTAGAGTTGGTTCATAGCCTAGATATTGTGCAACAACCGCCATACAAAGTGTTATTACATTTTTTTCTTCATTTATTTTTATCTTTCTGCGGTTCGCATTCAGTTCATCATGTGTCAAGGTAAACATCTCCCCTCAATAAAGTGAAGACGATTAGAAGGAAAAGGGGCATCAACATCGCAGTTAAAGTAAGGTTCCATTAAACTGCAGTGTTGCTGTGCTACAGTACAGCTCTATGGCTGACAATAGTGAGAGCCAGGCAGGGCTGCACTTTTGCTCCTCAGCTGATTCCAACCCACCACCTAATAGAGGTTTGAATGGGGAGCTCAGTAATAGAGGCTATTTGAAGTTATTTTCAGAAGTCATTCCATCTTCGGTTTCTACGGCTTCTTCTTTACTCCACTTGCGGTACATGGAAGATGGCAGAAGACTCCCTCTCAGGTTCCAATCAATCAATCAATCAAATTGTATTTATAAAGCCCTACTTACATCAGCAGATGTATACAGAAACCCAGCCTAAAACCCGAAACAGCAAGCAATGCAGATCTAGAAGTACGGTGGCTAGGAAAAACTAGACAGTGACTGTCTGTAAATTCATATAATTTTGTATGTTTCGCGGAAGACCCCGCTGGTTTCACCGCCACCTGTTAATGCACCTCTCAGTGTGGTGCAAGAGGTTAACATGTCATCTTTTTTCCCCAAGAGAGTGCACTGCTTCTGGGCATCTACTTTTCTCTCTTGACCCCCCCTTTCCTTTCCTGGGTAACGACGGTACTTTACATCAGAGAATAAAATTATAGTTATAGGTGAATCATCATAACCTATTTATCACAACAATGTTGGAAATAATGCACTATGGAAGGAGTTATGAAGATCATAGTATCATCATAGTTCATCGTTACGGTCAAGTTCATGATGAATGAAAAACTGAATCCACATCATGGTGTGTTTACAATAGTAATTAGTAATTGACCACTGTTTATTTAGCTTTGCATACAGTAAGATTGTGAGGAAGCCGCTCCAAAAGCCTTTGCTGTTCAAATATTAAAGCGTCAAGATGAAGCCTGGCAGACGTGTTTTTTCAGCCACATTTGAGCTTGGCCAAAATTCCCTCCTAAAAGCTCACTCATCTGACTCAGTCTGACTCACCTACTCCCCTCCCTTACCCCAGATCAGATGTTTCACTCCAGCCAATGAGTTTGGGGGACATAAAATGCCAGTGCTACCCAAGCACACAGAGCCAGAAGGCTTTTTAGACTAATGAGTGATCGCAAAGAGAACAAACCGGCCTGAGTGTATTGATTTTTACAGGGGCTATTGCATCCCATCCCCTTCCCTATCCCTCTCCTTTCCTTCTATGCCTCTTTACTCTCATTGTGAGTCATTCCTTTGCTCTCTATTTGTCCACTATTTTGCTACTCAAATACTATTTTTATGCTTGATAATTAATGTGCTTCAAGTGTATGTGACTCGCCGACTACGCAACTCCATTGTCTGCCGATAGCCCCATAGAGAACCCATTAAAACATGAATGGCTTTTAAAATGGGCACTGATTACCGGTTGGAACCCCCTGCCTCATAGGTGGTCTGAAGTGGAAAAAGGCCATTATAAAGAAAAAACATTTAATAGTAGCTATTTTGAAGACCTGGAAAAACAGTTGGTTGGCAAGACCTACTTTTCCCATCAAGAAAGAAATACACTTTCGTGAAAAAAATGGCGGTTGAGATAAGAAAGTCCTTTTGTTGTTGGATTATAATCTATTGGTTTGATGACATATTGTATCATTGTTTACCTGTAGGTTGTACTGGGTTATCAACACATGTTGGTCAAGCCCAAAACTATTTTGTTGTCACCTCCCTCTCCTTTGATTTCAAACATGTTAAATATGTATATACTCTAAAAGCATTGTGTTTGACTGTAGACAAAGAATACTATACCAGTATGAACATATTGTAACAGTACTGTCCATTGTCAACAGGTGTCAGACTTTCCAAAGGATCAGCTATTGTTTGCAGTGTTTCCAGGTGTGCCAACGGCCGCTGAGCTCTTCCTGTTACCACACAAGAACCAATCAGAGGGCAGGAAAAAGAGTGAGGCGGAGCTAGAGCAGGTATGGGACAGTTAGATTGGACGCTGACATTTTGAGTGTCATTGTAATTCTGTCATGGCATATATGACTAATTGTTTCCAATCTTTCACACCAATTCACCCAATAGGATAATTACATTGTCATGGCTAAAATGACACACATTAATTCTACGCGCCCGAGTCTGACAATTGAGATAACTGAACCAATGTGGTGGGTGTCATGACAAGATGGCAAATATTATTTAAATGTGCAGCGTGTTAATTGAAAGAGCTGTAAATGGTGACAATTGTTTAACAAAATTATGCTTCTTTCATCTCCTTCAAGAGATCTCTGAGATACTTGCCAGCGCTCTCAACCAGAATCTGGTGGAGTTTGAGCTAAAACCAGGAGCAAGAGTAATCGTTTACATCACACAGCTAACTTTGGGTAAGGAAAAAAGTTAGTATCAAGATAATTACATAAATTAACTGTATGTACTTGCATGAGAAATCAAAATGTTCTCTACATATTCTCCTGTTTTTTAACTGTTTTTGTTTCTTTTTGTGATGTCATAAATGCAATGTCATTTACTGGAGATAATGTCTTCATAAGCCATATTTGGAGAGCATAATATGTTTGTTTGTCACCATCCTGGGTGTATGAAGATTGGAGGAGGACATGGGAGGAAAGGGAGGATGGATTTGATTTTAAGTGGAAATCCTTGAGACAACGGATCTTTTATATCAATACGCCCAACATCTGTTCACTGTCTTTTACAGCCATCCAACCACAAAATGAGTGTTGCGCTGAGTATAATTATGTTGATTATTTAGTCCTTGAGAAGTTTGGTTATAAATGCATGCAAAAATCAGAATCGCATAAAAAGAATCATCAACATTACACCAGTTTGAGTGTTGGCTTGAAATGAGACAAATAAATAACTACTCTTGGCTGCAATTAAAATGATTTGCCAGTGTCCACCCAGAAACAACACAAAACCTGCTTCACAATGGAAAATATTTGTGTGTGTGGGTGTGTCACCTCAGAAAAGGTGGGAAGAACCTTCAAGCTGCTTCAGAAAGGTCATCGACATCACAGAGCTGGGGCTGGAAAATATACAAAGTAGAAAATATACTGTGCTCTACCTTTGATGAAATATATTAATATTCATTTCAAAGTCAATGTAATACCCCAGAGAGAGGGTGAGGTGGAGGTGTTGAATAGGATAATCAGCATCACACACTTCCAGTTTATTCCACAGTAAGTGTTGTAAAAGGCTAGTTTTTACCATAATTTAGCATTTACCTCAGAATATGAATGTTGCTATGCTTGTTTTAAGCAGATGGCTTTTAGTTGGAGGAAAGGAAACCATTTAGAAATAGCTGTTTCACACTACCGCCATCTTTTGAATTTGTGAAATTATAAACAGGGCAGGTTCTCATAATGCACTATCATTGCCGTGGATCTACCCATAATCCATAGCCGGATTTATTTACTGTTGCATAATACTCCCGAGTGGCGCAGTGGTCTAAGGCACTGCATCGCAGTGCTAGCTGTGCCACTAGAGATCCTGGTTCGAATCCAGGCTCTGTCGTAGCCGGCCGCGACCGGGAGACCCATGGGGCGGCGCACAATTGGCCCAGCGTCGTCTAGGGTAGGGGAGGTAATGGCCGGCAGGGGATGTAGCTCAGTTTGTAGAGCATGGCGTTTGCAACGCCAGGGTTGTGGGTTCGTTTCCCACGGGGGGTATAAAAAAAAAGTAATGTATGCACTAACTGTAAGTCGCTCTGGATAAGAGCGTCTGCTAAATGACTAAAATGTAATGGTAATGTAAATGCATAAACCTGGTGGCGAAGTCGTCCCTTGTCCCAGCTCTGTTGTTTTGGGCCTAGACTACATCATCACACATATCAGACAAAATAAATGACATTTGTTGCTGTATACGGGCCACTGGAAGGGAATCGTTTTTTGACAATGTTGTGGCTCCAAAACAAAACTTTATTGTACACTGTGGTCCTGTATAATACAATTTTGTTTTAAACAAATTGATTCAAGTAAAGCATATGCATTGAATGTATATAGCCTACTGTACCAGACTATTGCGATGCAAAAAATATATCTCAACTGTACCCCATGGTTGTTATTGGTGATACAATACAGTATAGGATCAATTGTGGCAATGAAGGAAGAACATCTCCAAGGCAATCCCAGATTAGCCTTTATTGTGTTGCTATGTTCTTGTTATGTTTAACGTTGGTCTTCCTCTACCCTCTGTTACAGCACCCTTGGTGGATTCCAGCCCGAGACACAGCAGTTCAGTCATGCTGATGCTCCTATCAGTAGTATTCCTGGGTTTAGCAGTGTTTCTCATCTACAAATTCAAGAGGTATGTACAGTACTGTATGATTATATCTTTGTACACTGTATCGCAGCACTGCTGTAATCACCTGACATCATCATTAATAATGCATATTATAATAATATGCTAGATTGATAGGGCCTGCATAAATGAACGATGAACTAATGACGTTCCTTTGAAATAACTTTTCAAATTATTCTGTAGATGTAGTAAACAGATTTAGAGTGATTTGGATGCATGAGGCACATGTGTGAATCAGTGATGATATGTTAAGAAAACTATCATTAAATTGCTTAATATGCTGTTGCCGTACTTTGGCTGTTAGTAGCTGAATTATGAAATGATGGAAAAGTCTGCGGAAAACGCATCAATTATGGATATGGAATTTCCCACATTAATCTAAAGAGGAAACAGATTTATTGAAATGTCACACATGACAAAGCAAAACAATTAAATAACAAAATTACTTGTTGATTAAACACATTTCTAATCATAAATATCAATGGGGAAAGATTTTTCAGAGATTATGCAAAATGTATATGCATTAGGATTACATTTTTAAATCACTCCTAGACATTGATGTCAAATGGGAATTTAATGATGGATAGATGAAGATTTTCATAGTGGCTTCATGATAATAACATGTGCAGGGGTTAATTTAGTCTTGTCATCATACCAACTCTGAACGAAAACTGTAATATACATCTTTGAGAAATGTTGCCAATGGGACGGACCATCATTGAATAGTCATTCTCTATTGTAACATGGCTGTTGTCTGTCTACATTTACCAATCTACAGAATAAATCCCCTGGATTTACATATACAAATGAAAAAAAGTATTTGATCCCCTGCTGATTTTGTACGTTTGCCCACTGACAAAGAAATGATCAGTCTATAATTTTAAAGGTAGGTTTATTTGAACAGTGAGAGACAGAATAACAACAACAAAATCCAGAAAAACCCATGTCAAAAACGTTATAAATTGATTTGCATTTTAATGAAGGATATAAGTACCCCCTCTCAATCAGAAAGATTTCTGGCTCCCAGATGTCTTTTATACAGGTAACGAGCTGAGATTAGGAGCACACTCTTAAAGGAAGTGCTCCTAATCTCAGCTTGTTACCTGTATAAAAGACACCTGTCCACAGAATCAATCAATCAATCAGATTCCAAACTCTCCACCATGGCCAAGACCAAAGAGCTCTCCAAGGATGTCAGGGACAAGATTGTAGACCTACACAAGGCTGGAATGGGCTACAAGACCATCGCCAAGCAGCTTGGTGAGAAGGTGACAACAGTTGGTGCGATTATTCGCAAATGGAAGAAACACAAAATAACTGTCAATCTCCCTCGGCCTGGGGCTCCATGCAAGATCTCACCTCGTGGAGTTGCAATGATCATGACAACGGTGAGGTATCAGCCCAGAACTACATGGGAGGATCTTGTCAATGATCTCAAGGCAGCTGGGACCATAGTCACCAAGAAGACAATTGGTAACAAACTACGCCGTGAAGGACTGAAATCCTGCAGCGCCCGCAAGGTCCCCCTGCTCAAGAAAGCACATGTACAGGCCCGTCTGAAGTTTGCCAATGAACATCTGAATGATTCAGAGGAGAACTGGGTGAAAGTGTTGTGGTCAGATGAGACCAAAATCGAGCTCTTTGGCATCAACTCAACTCGCCGTGTTTGGAGGAGGAGGAATGCTGTCTATGACCCCAAGAACACCATCCCCACCGGCAAACATGGAAACATTATGCTTTGGGGGTGTTTTTCTGCTAAGGGGACAGGACAACTTCACCGCATCAAAGGGACGATGGACGGGGCCATGTACCGTCAAATCTTGGGTGAGAACCTGTCACGGTTTACTAACCCAGAACCCAGAAGCAGACCAGGACAAGGTGAGTTGAAACGAAGGTGAGTATTTATTTAACAGATTCAAAAAACGATGTAGAATAATCCAGGGGACAGAGCGGACGGCGGAGATGAGTTGGTGGAGGTGCAGTGGTAGATCCAAGAATGGCTCAGCAGCCGCCGACAACCAGGCAGGGGTTGGGTGAAGGTTCCGGGAGATTGACTGCAGATAGAAACAAAACGGAGGTAAGTACACGGCAAGCCAACAAGGTGCAAAACAACAAAACTAACGCTAGAAACTCCAAGGCTGATACACTGACAAACATACTGTTCATGGCTAACGATCCGGCAGGGAATGGATGTCAGGTCAGGGCTTAAGAAGGGTGATGATCAGGACCAGGTGTGCAGACCGCTGATGAGATGCAGGTGCGGTTAATCGGGAGATCTCCCGCCTAGCAACGTCGCCCGGCAACCAGGCTGGGAGCGTTCACGAACCCTCAGGAAACTGGAGATTCCGAGCAGAAAAATGGCAACACAGGCAGGAACCGACTCAGGATGCAGGGTTCATGACAGTACCCCCCCTCCGACGAACGCCACCGGGCGGACTACCCGGAGCGCCAGGATGGAGGCGGTAGAAGTCACGAAGGAGGTCAGCATCCAGGATCTGGCACCGAGGAATCCAACTCCTCTCTTCAGGAACATAATCCTCCCAGTCCACGAGATACTGGAAACCCCGGCCTCGCCGTCTGGAATCCATAATGCGGCGCAACGTGTAGGCAGGACCACCTCCGATCATCCGAGGGGGAGGAGGAGGAGGCGGAGGGGGAACAGAGGACTGAGGAGAACAGGCTTGAGGCAGGAGACATGAAAGGTGGGATGGACTCTGAGCGTTCTAGGTAACTTGAGTCGAACCGCCACAGGATTGATCACCTTCTCCACCACAAACGGACCAATGAACTTCGGTGACAGTTTCTTAGACTCAGTCCGCAGAGGAAGATCCCGTGTGGCCAACCAGACCCTATCTCCGATGGTATAGGTGGGGCGGGAATCCGGCGACGATTCGCCTGGAGCTGATACCGGTCAGAAACTCTAAGGAGGGCCTTTCTGGCCCGATGCCAGGTCCGGTGGCAACGACGAATGTGGGCCTGAACAGAGGGCACTGAGAGATCCTTCTCCTGAGAAGGAAACAAGGGAGGTTGGTAGCCATACAGGCACTGGAAGGGAGACATCCCAGTGGCAGATGTAGGGAGAGTATTGTGGGCATACTCAACCCAAGGCAACTGAGAGACCCAGGAGGTGGGGTTGGAGGAGACAAGGCAGCGTAGCGTGGATTCCATCTTCTGGTTGGCTCTCTCCGCCTGACCATTAGATTGGGGGGTGAAAACCAGATGTGAGACTGACTGTAGCTCCAATGGCCAAACAGAAAGACTTCCAGACAGCAGGGGTAAACTGAGGGCCACGGTCGGAAAATATGTCACTGGGCAACCCGTGGACCCTGAAAACCTCCCTAACCAGGATCTCGGACGTCTCAGAGGCCGAGGGAAGCTTGGAAATGGGCACAAAGTGGGCGAACTTGCTGAATCTGTCCACGATAGTCAGAATGACCGTGTTCCCCTCAGAAGAGGGCAACCCAGTGACAAAGTCCAGGGCCAGATGCGACCATGGTCGCCGGGGAATAGGGAGGGAGTGAAGTAGTCCAGAGCTGGGCCGGTTGGCACTCTTATTCTGCGCACACACTGGACAGGCAGCAACAAACCTCCGAGTATCTTCTCCCATGGCCGGCCACCAAAATCGTCTGCGAAGTAACGCCATCGTCCGGGCCACGCCAGGGTGACAAGCCATCTTGCTGGCGTGGGACCATTGGAGGACAGCAGAACGAACCGACTCAGGCACAAACAAACGACCGGGTGGACCGTTACGGGACCGGGCTGCGTCCGAAGGGCCGCCATAACCTCCTCCTCAATCCTCCACATAACTGCTCCCACGACACAGTTCCGGGGAAGAATCGTCTCGGTCTTGGCCCCACTCTCCTCCGTCTTGGAGAACATCCGGGACAAGGCGTCCGCCTTGCCGTTCTTAGACCCAGGTCGGAACGTCAGGGAAAAATTAAAGCGTCCGAAAAACAAAGCCCACCTGGCCTGACGGGAGTTGAGACGTCTAGCCGATTGCACGTAAGCAAGATTCTTGTGGTCGGTCCAGACAATAAACGGTTGCTCCGCCCCCTCCAACCAGTGGCGCCACTCCTCCAAGGCAAGCTTCACCGCGAGAAGCTCCCGGTTACCCACATCGTAGTTCCTCTCCGCAGACGAAAGACGACGAGAGTAGTAGGCGCAGGGATGGAGTTTCCCATCAGTGGAGCATCGCTGGGACAGGATGGCGCCAACCCCCACATCAGACGCATCCACTTCCACGACGAACTGACGGGCCGTGTCAGGTTGAGAGAGAATCGGTGCGTTGGTGAATCGCCTCTTCAAATCCAGGAACGCTCGGTCCGCCTCAGGGTTCCAACTGAAGGTCCTGGTACTGGAAGTCAGGGCACTTAAAGGAGCGGCCACACGGCTGTAATCCCGGATGAATCTGCGATAGAAATTCGCAAACCCCAGAAACCTCTGGAGCTGCAATCTCGTACCGGGCTGGGCCCATTCCAGAACCGCCCTAACCTTCTCCTGGTCCATCCTGATCTCTCCCCTGGAGATGATGTACCCGAGGAAGGATGTAGTGTGGGCGTGAAATTCGCACTTCTCGGCCTTCACGAACAGGCGATTCTCCAACAATCGCTGCAGAACCTGCCTGACATGCTGGACGTGGCTGGAAGGTTCCTTCGAGAAGATAAGAATGTCATCCAGGTAAACAAACACAAAGAGACCGATCATATCTCTCAGGGACGTCATTCACCATACTCTGGAACACTGCTGGAGCATTGGTCAGTCCAAACGGCATCACCTGATACCGAAGTGACCCATCGGTGTATTGAAACCCGTCAACCACTCGTCCCCCTCTCTGATCCGGACCAGGTGATACGCATTGCGTAGGTCTAGCTTGGTGAACACAGTAGCACCCTGTAAGGAGTCGAAGGCAGAGCTCATCAAGGGCAGGGGATACTTGTTCTTGACCGTGATATCATTCAACCCCCGATAATCAATACACGGTCGAAGAGAGCCATCCTTCTTACCCACAAAGAAGAAACCTGCCCCCAGGGGTGATGATGAGGGACGAATGAGACCAGCCGCTAGGGACTCCTTGATGTAGGTCTCCAAAGCCTCACGTTCAGGTCGGGAGATGCTGTATAACCGTCCCTTGGGATAGACAGCTCCAGGGAACAGGTTTATGGCACAGTCATATGGTCGGTGGGGGAGGGAGTGACAGAGCCCTCTGCTTACTGAACACTTCCCCAAATCGTGATATGTCTCGGGAACCAGGGACAAATCTGGGGGTCTAGCCTCAATCACCTGACTGGGAACAGAATGGGAACAGGCAGTCTTGAGGCAGTTAGCATGACACTCAAGGCTCCAACTAGTTACCTTGCCAGTCACCCAATCGAACGTGGGATTGTGTTCTTTCAGCCAGGGGTATCCAAGGACCAGAGGAACATGGGAAGAAGGCAGAATGAAGAATGAGATCACCTCAGAATGATTCCCTGACAACAGCATCTTAACCGGTTCAGTCCTCATCGTGATACGTGCCAGACTACTGCCGTTCAGAGTGGTAGCTTCAATGGCTTCCGGTAATCGCTCCTTGGAAAGCCCCAGCTGTTCCACCACTTCGGCATCAATAAAGCTTCCATCGGCACCTGAATCGACGAAAGCGTTAATCGCTAGACTCTGATTCCTGTTCATGAGGGTCGCCGGGAAACGGGGTCTGACAGAGGTATTGAGAGGTTGAAACTGGCTCGCTAAAAGTCCTCCCAACTTTAGCGAGCCGAGCAGTTTGACGACCGCCGGGAACAAGTGGACGGTCCCCATTGCTTCTCCCTCCTTCTCTCTCGAACTCGGTTTTCCACCCGAATAGACAAGGCTACCAAGCTGTCCAGGTCACTAGGCTCCGGATAGGAGATCAACTCATCCTTGAGCTGCTCCGACAGCCCCTGGTAAAAGGCCGCTTGCAGAGACTCCTCATTCCACCCACTCTCCACAGCCAAAGTCCTGAACTCGATCACGAAGTCGGCAACGCTGCGAGTTCCTTGGCGGCGAAAACAGGCGCCTAGCTGCGTCCATACCTCGGACGGGATGGTCAAATAGCTTCCTCATCTCGGCCGTGAACTCCTGGTATGAGGCCATGCAGGTGTCCTGTTGTTCCCAAACGGCTGAAGCCCACTCCAGAGCTCGACCACGCAGCAACTCAATGACAAAGGCTATCCTAGCCTTGTCTGTGGCATAAGAGTGGGGCTGTAGATCGAACACTAATCCACACTGCATAAGGAAAGAACGGCATCTTCCCAACTCCCCCTCATATTTATCAGGCGTCGGAACCTTGGGCTCACGGTAGGGCACAGCTCCAGAAGTGGCAGGCGAGATGGGTGAAACCGGTCGTGGATTCTCCACCGGCAAACTGAGCTGAGCCTGGATCTTCGTCAGACTGGTAGAAAAGTTCCGAACGGACAAAGCTATCTCCTGTAGCGCCGTGCTATGTTGTCCCAACATCTTCTCCTGATGGGTAATGGCATGGCGAACACAGTCCAGGTCCGCTGGGTTCATTTCTGGCCGGATCGTTCTGTCACGGTTTACTAAGCCAGAACCCAGAAGCAGACCAGGACAAGGTGAGTTGAAACGAAGGTGAGTATTTATTTAACAGATTCAAAAAACGATGTAGAATAATCCAGGGGACAAAGCGGACGGCGGAGATGAGTTGGTGGAGGTGCAGTGGTAGATCCAAGAATGTCTCGGCAGCCGCCGACAACCAGGCAGGGGTTGGGTGAAGGTTCCGGGAGATTGACTGCAGATTGAAACAAAACGGAGTTAAGTACACGGCAAGCCAACAAGGTGCAAAACAACAAAACTAACGCTAGAAACTCCAAGGCTGATACACTGACAAACATACTGTTCATGGCTAACGATCCGGCAGGGAATGGATGTCAGGTCAGGGCTTAAGAAGGGTGATGATCAGGACCAGGTGTGCAGACCGCTGATGAGATGCAGGTGCGGTTAATCGGGAGAACTCCCGCCTAGCAACGTCGCCCGGCAACCAGGCCGGGAGCGTTCACGAACCCTCAGGAAACTGGAGATTCCGAACAGAAAAATGGCAACACAAGCATGAACCGACTCAGGATGCAGGGTTCATGACAGAACCTCCTTCCCTCAGCCAGGGCATTGAAAATGGGTCGTGGATGGGTATTCCAGCATGACAATGACCCAAAACACACGGCCAAGGCAACAAAGGAGTGGCTCAAGAAGAAGCCCATTAAGGTCCTGGAGTGGCCTAGCCAGTCTCCAGACCTTAATTCCATAGACAATCTGTGGAGGGAGCTGAAGGTTCGAGTTGCCAAACGTCAGCCTCGAAACCTTAATAACTTGGAGAAGATCTGCAAAGAGGAGTGGAACAAAATCCTTCCTGAGATGTGTGCAAACCTGGTGGCCAACTACAAGAAACGTCTGACCTCTGTGATTGTTTTGCAGAGGGGTCAAATACTTATCAAATACTTATTTCACTCATTAAAATGCAAATCAATTAATATAATTGTTGACATGCTTTTTTCTGGATTTTTGTTGTTGTTGTTAATCTGTCTCTCACTGTTCAAATAAACCTACCATTAAAATTATAGACTGATCATGTCTTTGTCAGTGGGCAAACGTACAAAATCAGCAGGGGATCAAATACTTTTTTAGCTCACTGTACGCAGAGGTGAACCAGGAGAAAGAGCAGGAGATGATCGGTTCGGTCAGCCAGAATGACAGCACGCCTAAATCACCCTCAGTGAGAAGGAGATGGACGCCAGGGTTAAACGTAAGATACATAGTCTGACAAATCGTTGTTTACTCTGTTATTAGCAAGTTACTGATTTGGTGACTTTGAACTTCCTTGTTGAGAAAGATCCACCAATTTTACACATACATTGTCCAAACTAATTATATTGGACTAGAACACATATGGGTCATATCTCCGTGTATAACAATGTTGACTTTTGAGCTGCAGTGTATACACTACATAGTGTTTAGAAAGTCTACATTGTTTCTTTACATGGAATTAACTGGTAGGAAAAAGGAGGAGTACTGTATCTTCAGAAGAAAACAAGGAAACAAACTAACGAATGGGTCAGCCACTAATGTCCCACTCATGAAACAACAGCTTAAGAGCTTTTGATAAGACAATGTAATCAAACCCCAGTAATTAACAGGCTGTATCAATGTCCAAGTAGTTATTTGTTTCACAGGCATCAAAGCCTCTACTAACAGTGGACTAACCCACATTGTTCTTATGTTGTGTTTTTTTTCTCTCTTCCCCAGGGCGAATTGGAAATGCCTGCGAGAGCACAAGGGAGATTCCTAACTGTACTAGCGTGTAAAGCCGAGGAAGGAATGCAACAAATGTATACAGACTTAAAGTATTGCCATTTTGAGGGTTTTCTCTTTTTTGGTTTATTTTGTAATTTCTCAAACACAACCCCAATGTTAACAGTTTTCTAAGGACCTCATTTATTCTGATGTGCATGGGTGTCTTGTTTGATAGCATCTATGCGGCAAATTTGAAATCCACTCAATTAGACAAGTTTTAATTACAAGTATGAGATACTTAGGCCTACTGTTACACAATTTGGATTACAAAAAAAGTGTTAATTTTCAGTCCATAATTGTCTTATTTAATGGACATTTATCAAAGCCTTTATCAAAACCTACGAAGAGAGGTATGTACATTTGTTAAGGTTTTACTTTTCATGAGGTATAAGAGTTTTGTCTGTATGGGCCAACATGTCTAGGTCTCCGATCTAACAGGGAATATTATTGAAAATGTACCATATTATCTTTAGATATCTGTTATCGCTCTGTATAAACTATTTGTATATTTACTTTCCACATGCTTGTAGTAAAAGTACAATGCCGAACACAGGAGATCTAGTCATGGCGTGTTATCAGTTCTTGAAAATGTGTTAAAAAAGCAAGATGTTATTTATAGAAAGAGTCCAACTTCATTTGTTTTTAATGAGGTCCTTGACTCATGCATGGTATTATTAAGGACACTATGTATATGTTGTAGATAAGCAAGTGTTGTAAATAGTTATTTTCTATTCATCAGAAGAGCTCACTAATTTTTACATACAGTATATATACAGACTTGCATATCCATCATTTTGTTAATTTATGGCTATACAATACATCTGTCTTGTACAAAGGGTTTAACTGTTAAGATGGGAATCATTTTTAAATATTAAACCAGGTTTACACAACGCCACCCCTGCTTGAAATGAAATAAAACACAGAATTGGTGGTAATTTCTACATGCATCATTGGTTAAACTCTTTGTAACAGACGACACTTTCCATAAGCATCATGGGATTATTTCTATTGTTTGCCCTTTGAATGTAACGAGAAATGGAATCAGCCATTTATGATCTGTGGATATAATTTGTGTCTGATTCATCAAGATGATCACATATTGTTGTACATGTCAATTCAACACATTTCATCAGCTTCATTTAGAAGTTAGAAACCAACTGTTAAGTCAAGTTCCACCACTTGAATTCCCTAACGTAGTGAAATACTGTACACACAACAGTGTGCATGCTAGCTAGTAGCTAGTTTCCTCCACTACACTGCTGTGCAATGCAGTCCTCCGAAAGCTGTCATCAGCAGGAGTAGAAGCAGGAGCACCAGTCAGCCAGTCAGCAGCTTGAAGGCACGCACATTTCCCCTGGCAGCAGGTGTAGCCAGTCTGGCTGTAAACAGAGATGGGTGGATGGTTAAGCACTGAATGCACCATGCCGAGCTATCCCAGAATGCCGTTCCTGGAGTCGGCACGTAATGACACACAGGAGAGTGAGAGGACAGAAGGACAGGGATGTTTAGAGAATGTTGCACAAGTGTATGACAGGAAAGTGTTTCCCATGATAGTGTACATAAGTGTGTGTTCAGTAGTAAAGGAAAGAGGTGGAGCTTCTGTATCTGTATTCCCTTGTTACATTGTAACAAGAGTGGTGTTACATTCTAATAAGAGTGTTATAGCAGTTGTCATTGCAAGCCGTTGCTGTAGCGACATCTAACGTTGTTATGATGCATGAAACTCCATCCACAGAGGCAGTTTTTTCCGCTCCGGTTCCATTCTTCAATGACACGACCTAGCAAAGCAACACTTTGTTTTGTTGAACGATAATTGCATCATCCTCACTATTTGGTTTGTTGTTGACAACTCATTTTGATGTTCTCAATGTCACCCCTGCTTTGTTCAAATACTTATTAAAAAGAAAGATTAACAGAGTTACAGATAACGGGAACATGGAAGTGTTTCTTCTTTGTGTCATCTCTGCCACCACCAGTTCCTAAGGCGACTCCTCCACTGCCTCCACTGCCTCCACTGGTAGACAAAGCTGAACTAGCTGACCTAGGTCACTGAGAGTTCATCCACATGTATAATTCCTTTTATTTCTCCTGAATTTCTTCGGAAAGACATTCCTTCGGCATGTAAGACCATTATATCGGTGGAGTACAACCATTCATCCCATGAGCCTCGAAGCTCCTTTCGCCTTATGAGCAGGAAACATGCGTTGGCATTTTAGCCTTGGTCGTCGATCATTCAAAAGTGATAAGATCTTCAGACATCCTTCAGAGGCAACACTGACTCTGAAAATACATTTTCTTGTACAGCTGCAGGTTTGTAGGGAAAGTATTTGGTTTTGTTATATTTGTTACAGTTTGTGTGCTTATTTAATGGTGTAGATATTTTGCTCCGCAATGTTTGTTTGAATAGTTTTCTCTTGTGTTCATTGCTTTACATCAAATTCTATTGAGCTGGTTTGATTACTTTTTCGTACAAATGTTGAACACCTATTATAATACTATATATGAAATCTGAAAGGGAATCAAGGTTGTAAAATTGGAAATCTTAGCTTACTAAGATGCGGTAAAGAGGTCAATGGAACTCGACCAAAACAATGAAAATGACTTGGAAACACGTGGGGGAAAGATGCCATGGAGGAAACTTCCTGAATCTCCTCATTGCCCCCCAGCAAAATGTGCCTATATGTATGCAATTGTTTATATGTGTATTTCACACTACGTTGAGGAAAAAAAATCGGAGTATATTGCTTGTATGGATGTCATCGTGACCCATCAGCTGCATTACAGTTAAAAACGACTTTGACTACCACCATTGATTTCTGTATGCTAGCTATGCTACCAGCTTATACGAACAGGAGTTAGCATTTAGCAGTCACCTCTTTAAACCTGAAAAGGGACAACTTCTAAATGTTATGCAGCGAAAACAGCTAAATATATGCAAATCACACTTTAGTAACCACTTTGTGGGCCTGTTACAATACATAAATCGTGATGGATTTGACATCTACCTACTTTGTTAGATCAGATTTGTTGAATGTGCGCCAATCCCCAAAGTCTGTGTTTCATTGACCTCTTTAACACATTTATTCTAATTCTAAGGGCAGACCATTGTAATACTCTTCATTGCACAAATCCTAAAAATGCATGCGTCATCAGTACGGTTCTTTTTCATCTTTATTTCAATATTTCTACTGTAAAGAAACTGTCATTTTGATATTGTTTCAAATAAATGTATTTTTCTACATCAAAGCATTTCTCTCTGTGTAATGGAATTATTCAAACTCTGAGAAGGGTAATAGGAGGTGATCTGCACTGCATATTAAACTGACATTCTTATTGCTATATCCCATATTACTGTGTGTGTTAGTGTGTGTGTGTCTGCATGTGTGTTAAGGTCCTCTCTCTCTCTCTCTCTCTCCCTCTCTCTCTCTCTCTCTCTCTCTCTCTCTCTCAACGCTCGGCTATGAAAAGCCAACTGACATTTAATCCTAAAGCGCTGACCGGTTGCAACGTCTATAACCACTGTGAATATTATTTGACCCTGCTGGTCATCTATGAATGTTTGAACATCTTGACGAATGATCTAGCCTTAATGGCCATGTACTCTTATGATCTCCAACCGGCACAGTCAGAAGAGGAGCCACCCCTCAGAGCCTTGTTCCTCTCTAGGTTCCTTCCTAGGTTCCTGCCTTTCTAGGGAGTTTTTCCTAGCCACTGTCCTTCCACATCTGCATTGTTTGCTCTTTGGGGGTTTTAGGCTGGCTATCTGTATTAGCAGATTGTGACAACTGCTGGTGTTTAATGGGCTTTATAAAATAAATGTGATTGATTGATTGATGCGTGTTAAAATGATGTTATGCAGGTCATTCCTTCTTCATTACAGTTGTCCAATTGTTACAGTGTTAAAACTGTAGAGAAAAATACAGTTTTGGGAAAACCAGTGTTGAAAAAAAACTGTGTCAACAGTGTTGGGGAAAAAGTGTTTAAAAAGCCCAACTTCAGCACATACCTTTACTCAAAGTCTAACTCCAGTTTCTCCTAATTCATCACCACTGAAGTCGATAAGGAGCCAGCAAACCACGTCACGATGGACCGTCTGATAGCTTGTCGTGACTAAACAAACCTTGATACATTACAACTGCTCAAGCCAGCTCTGCAAGCTACAGCCAGGAGCGAAAGTCTACACAATGCTCTCCCTAGCACCAACACTGCAAATCAGAATCAGCCTTCACTTACTTACACTGCTGCTGGCATCTAGACAGTGCACTGCTGTGGGACGTGGAAAAACAATGTACTGCTATATTCCTGTCTGTCACGATGTTACTGTGTGGAGAATGCATGATCTAAAGTTATTAGGGGGATACGTGTGTGTGTGTGTGCAGCTACAACAGTGGTTGTAAAATACTTATGGTAAATGCAAAGGCTGCAATACAAAGGTTGGGCATGAATATTGTCAATGTGATTAATGTGATAGTTTGTGAATTGCTGTCACCTATACTTGTTCACAAATGATAAAGTCAGTTTTGTGTATTACAGGTTAATCTTCCGATAATGCAGTCATGTTATACGGTAAGTTCCTGTTAGAGCTACTGTATCTTGTTACTGTAGATACTATACTGTATGCTGTTATTGTAGATACTATACTGTATGCTGTTATTGTAGATACTATAATGTCTCTTGTTATTGTAGATACTATACTGTATGCTGTTATTGTAGATACTATACTGTATCTTGTTATTGTAGATACAATACTGTATCTTGTTATTGTAGATACTATACTGTATGCTGTTATTGTAGATACTATTCTGTATCTTGTTATTGTAGACACTATACTGTATGCTGTTATTGTAGATACTATAATGTCTCTTGTTATTGTAGATACTATACTGTACGCTGTTATTGTAGATACTATACTGTATCTTGTTATTGTAGATACTATACTGTATCTTGTTATTGTAGACACTATACTGTATGATGTTATTGTAGATACTATAATGTCTCTTGTTATTGTAGATACTATACTGTATCCTGTTATTGTGGATACTATACTGTATCTTGCTATTGTAGAGATGTTATATTTCTTTAGAATATATTCGACACTTCATGTCTGGTAGTGAAGTCGCTGCGTGTCTCCTTTCTGAACCCAAACAGGTGAGAGGTATTCCTATGAGGCACTGGTTTAATTATCACCATGGCAACAGCATGACATCACTGTATTATGGGATGCCACCGCCCCTTCTGATCTGTCCCTCACCATTCTTTGGACACTGACAGGTAAAATGTCTCTAATTTGACGTCCGCACCGTGTGACACCCACTACCACTCGAACATCAACAATGAGCGGCATCTAAGTGGCCATGTTTTTTTGTGTTTTTTTTTATCCTTGAGACGCCTGTTGCCGGTAAGAGCGGACGAAGTAGTGAAGAATTGATTGGAGGCAGAATATATGCGCTTGATAAAATACTCGTCATGAAAGATGGCAGCATTGTCATCTGCGAACTCACCATCCCCTCAAGGGATTGGGCTTTCACCAGACTATAAAAGTACTCTGTCACTTAATGGCGAATAAAGGCTCTCCTTCGATTACAGTTTATTTCACTTTCACAGTTTTATGGCGTAGTTGGCAGATGGGCCGATTTGGATACCGATGGACGGCAAAGCCTGGCATAAACAAGGGCCATTTGTCTTGATTCGCCAGGGGAAAGCCTTTGGAGCAGCCTCATTATACCTAGGGTTAGATTAATATTGTGGCCTGTCTCTCCCTTTCACCTTAGGACCCCATCACAATGTATTAAAGGTCTCTTAGGCTGCGTTTACACAGGCAGCCCAATTCTGATATTTCCCCCACTAATTGTTCTTTTGACCAATCAGAACAGCTCTAAAAAGAGATCTGATGTGAAAAGATCTGATGTGATTGGTCAAAAGACCAATTAGTGGGAAAAAATATCAGAATTGGGCTGCCTGTGTAAACACAGCCTTAGAACCACAAACACATACTCCAACCCTTGGGTTGCTGATTGACCTATGGGTTGGGTAATAGAAACTTGGAGCTAGGCGTGTATTTACACATTGTTTCAATGTGAGCTGGGCTCCCACACATAAGCAGAGCTCCCACACGTAGGATAACACTGATATTGGTTAGGATGGCACTCCTGTAAAGAGGTGGTTTGACCATAAGGATGTACATTTTGTCAAGACCGCCCAGGGCCTGAGACTATGTTTATGGTGTTAGGGTAGTTGATTGTGAGTAAACATAGTGAAAATTTTAACAGCTAGTGTTCTGTAGTAAATGATTTTATGATTACTCCACATCTCCCACGTAAAAATTACTTGAGTTTCAGTGTTTTCACTCAAACATTGACTTCATCAAAATACGTATTACTATAGGCCCACTGTGGTATTGCACAAACAGTGAGATCATGTGATGTGCAATGATGTGGTCTTGCTTGAAAACTGCAAAGTCATCATCTTGTGTCTCCCATTGAGCATAACATAGACATGGTAAAAATTGATTTTTGAGGAAAACAACCTCCATAAGCATCTGTAATTGCCTCTGACTTGGAGTTATTTTCCTCTGCTAACAGCAGGCAGACTAGAGGACAGCTTTCCATTGTCTTACATCCCACAGGGACCGGAAGAGGACAGGAAGCCATTACCGGGGTGGCTTATGCATATTGTAATAATAATAATCATTTTATTAAATATACCACAAAATCACTTTCCCAAAGAAGCCTATTACATAAACAAAGGTACTTAGCTCGATGAAAAGCCCTTCCACTGACTCAAGAGTTCGGCAAACACTTATCCTGAAGAGAGGGGACGGACAGCAACCTCTGTGGACCAACATAAGATAATCTGTTTGAAATCAAATCCCCTTAAATGAGCTCTGAAACTTTTTGACTCTGCAAGTGGGAGTAATCTTATACATAAAAAATTAAAAAGTGAAGTGAGTGCTAGGCTATAACAACAATATATTTAGTATTCCTTCTAGGGTCCTACTACAGACTGAAGTATCTGAGGAGATGTAATGCTGTCCACAATATTTGAACAATATCTCTCCCAGTTTAGCATAAATAAATTCACAAAATCACATAAGATGAGTTATGAAACATGACTATTGTCCCTCTTTTAAAAACAAGCGAATAACTAATTTATTTATTGATGATTTCACACGCTGAGCAGATTATATTATAAATATGCATTCTCTACCTCTTGTCAAAATGGAATTGTCAGATAACACCGGAGGCTATTTGTTGTAATTCAAAGGCTGAATATGTTTCATTGTACCCATATTTAGGTAAACGTTAGGGAAAAAATCTGTCATCGTCCGTACTGGTGAGGCGTTTTGTCACCCAAGGGGATACGTTTGGGAAACCACTATATATCACAATAACTCTACTCATCATTCCGGCATGTTTCTTCTTGGTACTATCTAAAGCATGACTTCTCCTGTGTTGTAACAGCAATTAAAATTGGCCAAAACAAAACAAATCTGTCAATACTTGGACTGAATCATGTTATGATGGTATGAAAAATTATCTGCACTAACACATTTGGACATGGGCTCCATCTAAAGCAAAAAGGAAAAACACTATCTAACTTCAATTTATGAAGGTAATATAATTGGCTAAGCCTGATATCAACTCTATGACCTCATGATAACAGGGTCATAGAGGAGCATGGGTGAACAGAAGGTCCAGTATCATTGCAGAGATTTAGATAAATAGATAAATAAGGGAGATATGGAGGCTCCGTTAGGGAGATATTGAGCTTATTGTCAATATGATAATATTGATCGTAATGTAGATATTTGGATTAGCAACACCCATTAAAAGATAAGCGTATGTACGTAAGTATATCGAGGCATATACTTAATTTGATAATTTAAGAATAAGGAAAAGGAGGGAAACTTGTTAAATTTGTATTATTCTGTTATTTATGGAGTTTATATGTGTCTTTGAGAGTGAGAGACAGATAGGTAGAGAGACAGATAGGTAGAGAGAGAGAGAGAGAGAGAGAAAGAGAGAGAGAGAGAGAGCGAGAGAGAGAGAGAACCACCCCCTCGCCCCTACCAACTCACTCGGAGGGCCCTACATTGTCACGTGTTGCTGACAAAACTTCGAGGGTGACTTCCAGAGAGTGGCGACGGGATATATAAACCCATCAAAATCGGGACACACTCCTGACTTGAATTATGCAAATCATGTTCCACTTTTAAATAATAAAACAAGCATGAAATTCTAATTGACAAAGCCCCCTGTCTTTTTACAAGATATAACCTCTCAAGTCTCGAAATCAGACATAAACAAATGCACGTGACATATAATTAGGCACACCTCTCCATTATTATGTATGACATTGTGCAAACTCCAAACATATCGCAGTGCGTGTCGGGATTAAACTTTGCTCTGAAGCCTGCAGCATTGCTGGCTCGGTCAAAGTGGCTAGCTGAGGGTCTAATTAGCCCGTACACCCTCTCTCACTGAGCTTTGGGACACTTGCGCAAATGGCAGAGGGGCGCGTAAATGTGCAAATGGAGGGCTGAAGGTCGAGGGGAAGGAGGTGATTTAGGATTCAGCCAGAGAGAACATGGTGCTTTAACAGTATATGGAATAGCGACTTTTCATTATTGAGCTAGATAGTTGGTTCAGCGCTAGTTCAAGAACAAATCACTGTCTAACATTGGTCTGTGGAGACAAGATAATATACCCTGTTTTCTACTGCTTTCCCTCAATGATATGATTCGACTCACCTTAGAGAAAACGTAACTGATACCTTATGTAAAGGGGGTTGTCAGCCCGCGCCTGCACTGAGAAACATACACTCAATGGTATTGGTATTTCATGACACTTTTAAAAACTCTTTGATGAAGTGTGATCCCCAAACATATTAAGACAGCATCTGTGCTTTCATTTTCAATTTCGCCGCCATCAAAGGACCATACGGAATGTGTCTAAAGCTATTGTGTCTGAGGCTATTGTGTATTCAGATCATCGAGCTCCTTACACAATGCTGCAAGGTTTCACCTCTGAGTTTTAGCATGGCACCTTCTCAGTGTGCCAGACACAACCCAATTCAGCGAAGCTCATAAATACAAATGAATATCACTTGAGCTTTTGTTTTTGCTTTGTAACTGTCAGTCTCAGGAGTGGAGGCAATTTTAGTGGAGGAATATACAGGTAACTGACAAAATAAAAGAAACACCAACATAAAGTGTATTATTAGGGTGTTGGGTCACAATGAGCCAGAACAGCTTCAATGCACATTTGCATAGATTCTACAAAGCGTCTGGAACTCTGTTGGAGGGATACGACACCATTCTTCCACGAGAAATTCCATCATTTGGTGTTTTGTTGGTAGTAGAAAACGCTATCTCAGGCGCCTCTCCAGAATTTTACCATAGGTGTTCAATTGGGTTGAAATCTGGTGACTGAGACGGCCATGGCATAAGGTTTACATTGTTTTCGTGCTTCTCAAACCACTCAGTGACCACTCGTGTCCTGTGGATGTGGGAAATGTCATCCTATGGGGGCATAGCCATGGTTGCCAAAATAATGGTCAAAATAATGGCCTGCCCAGCATTTTTATACTTGACCCTAAGCATGATTGCTTAATTAAGTCAGGATCCACACCTGTGTGGAAGTACCTGCTTTCAATATACTGTACTTTTTATCCATTATTTTGGAAATTACCTGTATGTTAAATACATTATAAACCCATCCACCTGTGCCATTGAAGATATACACTCAAAGGTCTCTATTCGATCCGTAGTGCTGAAGACAATCTTTATAGCACGATTGACAGTTAAAGGCGATGTTCCCGCAATCGCTCAGACTGAATTCACGTTAGGCCTAAACGCTGCTTATGTATGCTGAATCGGTAATTTCCTTAACGTTTTTACGCAAATCTTCCACAATACTTCGGCGATACAGATTGAATCCAGCCCAATGACTTGCCTTAAAGTATATTTACCAACAAAGTCGTAGCTCACCTGTGTACTTGGGGGGCTGAATAGTCTCTCAACTGAACGCCACTTAGTCTAGACAAAACCCAAGTAATGCCAGACGAAAATACAAATTAATATCACATGAGCTTTTGCTTCAACCAAATGAAAAGCTATACCTCCTGTTCTTATGGAAATCGTGATGAAGATTTGAGATTCAGGTTTGAGATGTATAATGACATTGCAGAGGTGACTCTAGGATTATCCACTGTATATAACAGTGGATGGTTCTATAAGAGTGGATGGGTCTATAACAGTGGATGGGTCTATAACAGGTCTGTGCCAGACCCATCCACTGTAATGGCGCCGGAGAAGATGGCTGCCGTTTTACAGCCCTCTAACCAATTGTACTATTATGTGTGTTTTTTTGCGTTATTTGTAATTTATTTTGTACATAATGTTTCTGCCACCGTCTCTTATGACCAAAAAGAGCTTCTGGATATCAGGACAGCGATTACTCACCTCGTATTGGACAAAGATTTTTTCTTCAACGAAATGGACGCAAAGGATATTCTACAGACACCTAACAAGGCCCAAATCCACGTCATTCGCATGAGAAAGAGACAGAGATTTCGTGGACGAAGGTCGGGGTGCCTTGTAAGGATCCGACGGCGAGCGAGTAAACTGCCTCTTCCATCAATCCCATTAGCCAATGTTCAATCATTTGAAAATAAATTGGACAACCTAAGATTAAGGTTATCCTACCAACGGGGCATTAAAAACTGTAATATCTAATGTTTCACCAAGTCGTGGCTGAACGACGACATGGATAACATACAGCTGGGGGGATATACACTACATCAGCAGGATAGAACAGCTGACTCCGGTAAGACAAGGGGAGGCAGTCTGTGTATATTTGTAAACAACAGCTGGTGCATAAAATCTAATAATAAGGAAGTCTCTAGGTTTTGCTCGCCTGATTTATAGTATCTCATGATAAGCTGTAGACCACACTATTTACCAAGAGAGTTTTCATCTATATTTTTCGTAGCTGTCTATTTACCACCACAAACCGATGCTGGCACTAAGATTGCACTCAATGAGCTTTATAAGGCCATAAGTAAACAGGAAAACGCTCATCCAGAGACAGCGCTCCTAGTGGCCGGGGACTTTAATGCAGGGAAACTTAAATCCATTCTACCTCATTTCTACCAGCATGTGAAATGTGCAACCAGAAGAAAAAAACCTTTACTCCACACACAGAGACGCGTACAAAGCTCTCCCTCGCCCTCCATTTGGCAAATCTGACCATAACTCTATCCTCCTGATTCCTGCTTATAAGCAAAAACTAAAGCAGGAAGCACCAGTGACTCTGTTAATAAGGAAGTGGTCAGATGACGCAGATGCTAAGCGACAGGACAGTTTTGCTTGCACAGACTGGAATATGTTCCGAGATTCTTCCGATAGCATTGAGGAGTACACCACATCAGTCACTGGCATCATCAATAAGTGCATCGATGATGTCGTCCCCACAGTGACCGTACGTACATACCCCAACCAGAAGCCATGGATTACAGGCAACATCCGCACTGAGCTAAAGGGTAGAGCTGCCGCTTTCAAGGAGCTGGACTCTAACGCCTATAAAAAAATCCCGCTATGCCCTCCGACAAACCATCAAACAGGCAAAGAGTCAATACAGGACTACGATTGAATCGTACTACACCGGCTCCGACACTCGTTGGATGTGGCAAGGCTTGAAAACTATTACAGACTACAAAGGGAAGCACAGCTGCGAGCTGCCCATTGACACAAGCCTACCAGACGAGCTAAATCACTTCTATGCTCGCTTCGAGGCAAGCAACACTGAAGCATGCATAAGAGCATCAGCTGTTGCGGATACTATGCGATTACGCTCTCCGTAGCCAATGTGAGTAAGACTTTTAAGTAGGTCAACATTCACAAGGCGGCAGGGCCACACGGATTACCAGGACGTGTACTCCGAGAATGCGCTGACCAACTGGCAAGTGTCTTCACTGACATTTTCAACATGTCCCTGTTTTGATATAATATTCCCAGCAGGGTTGTGCTTTGCACATGGTTAGCTACACATTCAAGATGCTTTGTATGTCAGAATGTGTTGAATGGGGTCAGTTGGCATAGCAATGAGTGTGGCTTTTTCAGGTCTCACTTCCTGAAGTCATCTGTCAAACACACCTGTGTACTTGGGGGGCTGAGTAGAGTCTCTCAACTGAACGCCACATGGTCTCAAGATGTTGTCATCTTCATGTGGCTCTGATCTCTATGAAAAAACATGATTTTATACTTATTACTTTTCCATCAACAATGGATGGGAAAAGAGGAATATGATCTCACTGTTATTGCGCTACAGAATAACATGAAAGTATAATGATGAAAGACATCAAGTCCTAATGAAGCATCTGGAATCATCAAATAAGAAGACAACCTGGTGTATTCCCTCCTCCCTCCCTCCCTCCCTCCCTCCCTCCCTCCCTCCCTCCCTCCCTCCCTCCCTCCCTCCCTCCCTCCCTAGTGGAATGGATTTTTGTCCTTGATGCTTAGCGCCTTGTAAAAAAACCCCCCAAAAACCAAGGTGAATGCCGTGGGAGGGTTACCAATAGGGGGTAAGGGGTTGGAAAACTCATAATTTTCTATGAGTTTCTCTGAAACGTTTATTAAATGTTTGAAGTAGGGGATGAGATTGACTAAAATGGAAGCTCGCTGGGCTATAGGTTAAACTAGACCCTGCACATTGGAAACTGAGCGTTTAAGACACACTTTGCATTTCACAGAGCATGTGTCAAGTGGGGAGATGTGGTGGCATTTGTTTCATCACAGCAATGACAGACACCAGCACACAGGGGGTCTTTAATGCAGGTATAGCTGTGTGTAACGGTCAGGGGCGCAACTTTGGTTTTAGAAGTGGGGGGGACATAATTATTATTATTGTTATTTTTTTAATCCAGGCGGATAAACACACCAAACAGCCTACCCGACATGGTCCTAAAGCACACATTTGCCTTGTTTTGTATCACATTCCAATGATAAAACTGGGAGGGGACAGAAATACAATTTCAGAATGTGGGGGGGGACGGGACACGACATGTCCCCCCCGTCCCCAGTGAAAGTTGCGCCCCTGGTAACGGTGTGTGAGCACGTACATGAATGTGTGTGTTGAGAGGGTGGACAGTGTTTTCAACGTTCTTCCCCTGATTATTTCTGTCTTTAAGTAAATTGACACAAAACAACAGGACGAGGCTAGGACAGCTTAAAAGCTTACCCCGCAAGGTTCAAATATCAGTTTAAAGGTCAATTCACTTTGATTTCCTCTCTGGCTCGGCACAAAACGGTGTCTCATGGGAGCTTACTGAGGCAGCTGAATTAATTACAAAAAAGGGTTCACAGATGGAACTGTTTCTGGGATTGATTGACCAGAAACTGACTATAAAACTCTGGCCACTTAGGGGCACTTGGAGATCATTGGATAAAATACTACTATATTGGACAGACGAATGGTGTGAGTCAGTGATGATTATACTCTTTCAGAAGTCTCAAGGTTGGTTTTGTTAATGTATATTTCACCTCGGAATGGCGACAACTGGAATTAAAGTCAATGCTGCTTAAATGCAGAGGTATTCATGAGTAATGTAAATGGTCAATTTCTTGAATGGATGAAGTGGCTGAGTTGAAGCCTAATTGAACTAAGTGTTCACTCAGACACTGGGGTTTGGGATATTTACAGTACTTATTAAACAGTTCCATTGAGTATGGCCTTGCTGAGCTGACAGCTCTCTAATACCCCCCAAAATTCTGGTCAACTATGTGAAAGGGGTCTTTCGGTTACTTTGCTACTTAAAGTCATTCCTGTTATCTAGTCATCCCTGTTACCTAAAAACAGTCTAAGAGCACTCCCTTTGTGTATAGCTGTGAGTGGACATTTTAAGAGCTTTTTGACAGAACCAAGGAGCATCATCGGTTCTGGTATAAAAGGCCGAAGTGGGCCGCTACATTCACCAGATTCAAACTGGCAGTGCATAATGTCAGACATCAGGGAATTCATTACATATTTTAAAGAAGGATAGGAAAAGAGCTCAATATTTAATTGGCCACAGTCTCACAGTTAAATTTTCAGAGTTTCTGTGAAAGTGCCTGAACATGAATAGCCTGAATTACCGACCGCCTGGCTCAGAACTACATTCATGATATAAGATCAAATGAAAGCGTGTTCTGTTTGTTTAGCTGCTACAGTATTATAGGGCACTCCACTGTTCACAATCATATGAATATCTATAAGAACAAAACAAATCTATCTTCACTCCTCAACCATTGTCAGGCTCAATCAGAATCTCTGGAATGGATACGCCTTAGCTAAACAAGTGGAGCTATTTCCAGGACGGCATCTGTCAAATCAGAGAAAAAATAATGAGTCCCTCTCACCGCCACTTCACCCTCCTGTACCTCGACACACAATCCTCCAGTGAGAAGTATTTAATAGTTTAGCATTAGTCTAAAGTGTACTAATACTGCCTCTTGTATCCTCCAAGTCCAGAGTTCTCCATGCAACAGCAGGGACAGCTGCCCTCGTTCACAGCTCATTTGCTTCTGCTTGTCATCTGTGTATGAATAATAACTCCGCAGAGACCTACTGTTTTTTTCCTTCTACTTTTATGTGCCATCGTTATCACCTGTCAAGTATTTCTGTCAATAGCCTCGTGAAAGTAACACAGTAACTTGCGGATTCATACAGTTGGGCATATTTGTGGACATTTGAGAGTTTATTGACTGACCTCTGTCAATTTTGTGAAGTCACTATTGATTTTATTGAACTACTATCAAACAAATGTGTCACGCCCTGACTCTGGGGACTCGTATTTGTTGAGTCAGGTTGTATATTTTCTGTGTGATTTTCTATGTTGCATTTTCTATGTTTGGATCTAGTATGTTCTAGATCTATGTTGGCCGGTGTGGTTCCCAATCAGAGGCAGCTGTCGCTCGTTGTCTCTGATTGGGGACCATACTTAGGCAGCCTATTGGCACTAGTGGGTTGTGGGATCTTGTTCCGTGTGAGGTATGTTGTTTGTCTACCTTGGACTTCACGTTTCGTTTCATTTGTTGTTTTGTCGTGGTGTTTATTCAATATAAATAAACATGTATGCATACCACGCTGCGCCTTGGTCCGTCCCGTCTATAAACGATCGTGACAAAATGTTTGTACTATTGAGTTATTAACATCATATTTTGTGAATTACTAAACCAATGTATTCAGATATGTAAAGTACCATCAGAAAGTATTCAGACCCATTACATTACATTTACGTCATTTAGCAGACGCTCTTATCCAGAGCGACTTACAGTTAGTGAGTGCATACATTTCTATACTGGAATCGAACCCACAACCCTGGCGTTGCAAATGCCATGCTCTACCAACTGAGCTACATCCCTGCCAGCCATTCCCTCCCCTACCCTGGACGACGCTGGGCTAATTGTGCGCCGCCCCATGGGTCTCCCAGTCACGGCCGGCTACGACAGACCCCTTGTGTTACAGCCTGAATATACAATTGATTAAATAAAAATAGATTTTTTCTTTTTACATATTAATTACAAATGAAAAGCTGAAATGTCTTGAGTCAACAAATTTGTTATGGCAAGTTCAGGTGTAAAACTTTGCTTAACAAGTCATAAAAAGTTGCATGCAATACTAGTGTTTAAAATTATTTTTTAATGACTACCTCATCTCTATACTCCACATATAGAATTATACAGTATGTAAGGTCCCTCAGTCGAGCAGTGAATTTCAAACACAGATTCAACCACAAAGACCGGGGATGTTTTCAAAAGCCTCGCAAAGAAGGGCACCTATTGGTAGATGGGGAAAAATAAAAAGCACACATTGAATATCCTTTTGAGCATGGTGAAGTTATTAATTACACTTTGGATGGTCTATCAATACACCTAGTCACTATAAAGATACAGACATCCATGAGGCCAACTGTGACTTTGAAATAGTTACAGAGTATAATGGCTATGGTAGGAGAAAACTGATTAACATAAAAAAACAAAACATATTTTTTTACATTTAAGTCATTTAGCGGACGCTCTTATCCAGAGCGACTTAAAGTTAGTGAGTGCATACATTATTTTTTATACTGGCCCCCCGTGGGAATCAAACCCACAACCCTGGCATTGCAAACGCCATGCTCTACTGAGCTACATCCCTGCCGGCCATTCCCTCCCCTACCCTGGACAAATTGTGCGCCGCCCCATGGGTCTCCCGGTCGCGGCCGGCTACGACAGAGCCTGGATTCAAACCAGGATCTCTAGTGGCACAGCTAGCACTGCGATGCAGTGCCTTAGACCACTGCGCCACTTGATGATGGATCAACAGCATTGTAGTTACTCCACAATACTAACCTAATTGACAGAGTGAAAAGAAGGAAGCCTGTACAGAAAAAAAAAATCCAAAACATGAATCCTGTTTGCAACAAGGCACTAAAGTAATACTGTAAAAAATGTGTTAAAGCAATTCTCTTTTTGTCCTGAATACAAAGTTGTATGTTTCAGGCAAATCCAATACAACACATTACTGAGTAACACTCTCCATATTGTCAAGCATAGTGGTGGCTGCATCATGTTATGGGTATGCTTTTAATCGTTAAGGACTGGGGAGTTTTTCAGGATAAAAAATAAATGGAATGGAGCAAAGCACAGGCAAAATCCTAGAGGAAAAACTGGTTCAGTCTGCTTTTCCCCAGACTCTGGGAGATTAATTCACATTTCAGCAGGACAATAACCTAAAGCAGTGGTTTCCAACCTGGGGTCCGCGCCAGAGTTCACAGGGGGGGCACGTGATCTAATTTGCTTTGAGGTCATACATGCATTAAATGTTCCACTATCATTTTATTGTAAAATCAATACATTTTAAAATGTTATTAAAGATCATATGCTTGCAATGCCAAGGCCAATCTAAAAAATAATAATAATGGCAGAGAAAGGTAAAAGCGGTAATTCCCCCCAAAACATTGTGCACTTAACAATGACAAAGAGAAATAACAAAGATAAAGTAAATGACACGAAGCTAAACAATCACACACAACATCATCCAGAACAGTCCATGGCTAAATAGGGGTGGTGATGAGATGATGAGGTGCAGGTGCACTGGAGGTGATTAGGGTGCATTGGGTTTCCATTCCGGTGTTACCGAGGTGGTGCGCTCAGACCGGTGGCGCAGTAGACCGGCGAATCAGAGCACCGGAGGGGAGCAACGGGAGGAGACCTGACAATGCTTATCTAATCAAGACATATTAGTGTTTTCTTTTTTATAAATGTTAGCATTTTTCTTCCACTTTGACATTAGAGTATTTTGTGTAGATCGTTGAAAAAAAATGACAGTTAATTAAATTTGAATCCCACTTTGTAACACAACAAAATGTGGACAAAGTCAAGCTGTGTGAATACTTTCTGAAGGCACTGTATCTATACTTTTTATCTATAATATAAAATATCCCACTGCTGCGTGATGTCTTGATAAATATATTCATCCTATAAATATATTGATCTTTTGAAGGTATTTCATAGTTTAGATGCATGGTGTTATAACTCAGTCCATTAAAAGTTGTAAAGAATTTCACCATGTACTTCGCAGCACATTGTTGTGAAGATTCAGTTATTTTCCACCCACAACCACATCTCCAATACTCTTCACTGGTGAGAAAGAACAAACTGTTGTCAGTGATAATTCTGTGTGATTAAGAGTCAAATAAAAAGTCCTTTCATGAACATTCATTATTCCTTTGAGTTATTGTCAAGGAAAGACTGATAAGGGGGACATGGGGGCTCACATTGGTAATTAATCTTGGAGTTGAGTGATGCTTGCTGGGTCAGCATTCCCATTGCCATTTCATCAATAGTGTGCCTCCCATATTTTACAAGGTGATCCATTCATTAAGTTGGAGAAAGAGCGACCGGGCCTTCTAAATGTAAGTACCTACTTCAAAAGGTGGCAGGAGATTTGTATTAAGAGGCAGGGAAGATAAACAAATTTTTTTTTATGTTTTAATTGTGTGAGAGGGAAAATGAGAGGCAACATGTTTGTGAGTGGTAGGGTCTTCTCACTGGTGCTCTGAGAGGTTTGTCAGATAGTACTACACCACATGTGTTGTACGTTTGGTATGCATGCAACCTGTAACATTTGTGGAAATGGGGAATAGCATTCAATGGTATCCTTCTTTCCATAACACAGGGGTGGTCTACCCTCCTCCTGGATGTAGGCTTTTGCGCCACACCCTTGCCATTCCTTGTTACAAGTATTTGTCAGACATATTGTCAGCGACTTTGTCTACATTGTGCAACATCGAAACTCCATTATTTCCATATGTTTGCAACATTCACGAATCTCGATACTCTCGTCTTGCCCTCTGCACTCCTCTGCTGACTGACTAATGGGTTATTGAGCAATTAATCAACTTCTAACGAGTCAACAGCATATTTCCAAATAGGGGCTGAAATGAGTCTGAATGGCACACTTAAACATGCACTGTAACTCGACGTTTGGGACACTGCAATTAAAAATGCAATATCTAGTCTTCTCCTCCAATTATTCTCTTGGTGGAGGTGGATGACTGGGTTGTGTACTTGAGAAGAGGAAAAAAACTTGACATTATTTGTCAAAAGTGAGCGTTTGCACGCCTTAGTTTTAAGTTTCAAGTTTTAATGTCATGTGCACAAGTACAGTGAAATGCCTTTCTTGCAAGCTCTAAACCCAACAATGCAGTAATCAATATGAATGGAGTACTAAAAATAACATAAGGTAGAACAAAAACACGAGAAATATAAATAAGAGAAGTAAGCTATATACAGGGTTTTGGAACTGCCCATATGGAGCTTGTTTTTGGTCGCAGGTTCAGGAATGGCTGAAAAATTGCAACATTTACTTGGAACTAACTCTGCAAATAGCACTGCTGGGTGATATGAACAGTCATAGTCAATCGATCAATAATATAATAATACTCTTAGCAAAGGTGTTTATCTTGAGTCATCATGTAGTAGTATTCTACCAGCAGGCCTACACCATCAGGGTTATATGAAGTCACTGTGACATTTAAGACTGTCAAAAACATTAGCCAATACATTATTTATTTTTATTTTTGTAAGACATTTTTTTGAGGTTAGATTTAATACTGCAGATAGATTGTGGCTTCTGTCAGTGTAATTTTGAGCATAATTTCCAATCCCCAAAATATATTTTTGTATATTGTTGTCCATAGAACAGCGCCGGAGAAGATGGCTGCCGTTTTACAGCCCTCTAACCAATTGTACTATTATGTGTGTTTTTCCGCGTTATTTGTAATTTATTTTGTACATAATGTTTCTGCCATCGTCTCTTATAACCAAAAAGAGCTTCTGGATATCAGGACAGCGATTACTCACCTCGTATTGGACGAAAAAAATGTATTCAACGAGGCGGCCGCGAAGGATATCATACAGACACCCGACAAGGCCCAAATCCCCGTCATTCGCATGAGGAAGAGACGGAGATATCGTGGACGTAGGTCGGGGTGCCTTGTAAGGATCCGACGGCGAGCGAGTAAACTGCCGCTCCCATCAATCCTATTAGCCAATCTTCAATCATTGGAGAACAAATTGGATGACCTAAGATTACGGTTATCCTACCAACGGGACATTAAAAACGGTAATATCTTATGTTTCACCGAGTCGTGGCTGAACGACGACATAGATAACATACAGCTAGCGGGCTATACGCTACATCGGCAGGATAGAACGGCTGACTCCGGTAAGACAAGGGGTGGCGGTCTGTGTATATTTGTAAACAACAGCTGGTGCACAAAATCAAATACTAAGGAAGTCTCGAGGTTTTGCTCGCCTGAGGTAGAGTATCTTATGGTAAGCTGTAGACCACACTATTTACCAAGAGAGTTTTCATCTATATTTTTCATAGCTGTCTATTTACCACCACAAACCAATGCTGGCATTAAGATTGCACTGAATGAGCTGTATAAGGCCATAAATCAACAGGAAAACGCTCATCCAGATGCAGCGCTCCTAGTGGCCGGGGACTTTAATGCAAGGAAACTTAAATCCGTTCTACCTAATTTCTACCAGCATGTTAAATGTGCAACCAGAGGAAAAAAAACTCTAGACCACCTTTACTCCACACACAGAGACGCATACAAAGCTCTCCCTCGCCCTCCATTTGGCAAATCTGACCATAACTCTATCCTCCTGATTCCTGCTTATAACCAAAAACTAAAGCAGGAAGCACCAGTGACTCGGTTAATAAAAAAGTGGTCAGATGACGCAGATGCTAAGCTACAGGACTGTTTTGCTAGCACAGACTGGAACATGTTCCGGGATTCTTCAGATAGCATTGAGGAGTACACCACATCAGTCACTGGCTTCATCAATAAGTGCATCGATGATGTCGTCCCCACAGTGACTGTACGTACATACCCCAACCAGAAGTCATGGATTACAGGAAACATCTGCACTGAGCTAAAGGGTAGAGCTGCCGCTTTCAAGGAGCGGGACTCTAACCCGGATGCTTATAAGAAATCCCGCTATGCCCTCCGACGAACCATCAAACAGGCAAAGAGTCAATACAGGACTAAGATTGAATCGTACTACACTGGCTCTGACGCTCGTCGGATGTGGCAGGGCTTGAAAACTATTACAGACTACAAAGGGGAGCACAGCCGCGAGCTGCCCAGTGACACAAGCCTACCAGACGAGCTAAACCACTTCTATGCTCGCTTCGAGGCCAGCAACACTGAAGCATGCATGAGAGCACCAGCTGTTCCGGATGACTATGTGATCACGCTCTCCGTAGCCGATGTGAGTAAGACTTTTAAGCAGGTCAACATTCACAAGGCCGCAGGGCCAGACGGATTACTAGGACGTGTACTTCGAGCATGTGCTGACCAACTGGCAAGTGTCTTCACTGACATTTTCAACATGTCCCTGACTGAGTCTGTAAAACCAACATGTTTCAAGCAGACCACCATAGTCCCCGTGCCCAAGGACTCTAAGATAACCTGCCTAAATGACTACCGACCCGTAGCACTGACGTCTGTAGCCATGAAGTGCTTTGAAAGACTGGTCATGGCTCACATCAACAGCATAATCCCAGAAACCCTAGACCCACTCCAATTTGCATTCCGCCCCAACAGATCCACAGATGATGCAATCTCTATTGCACTCCACACTGCCCTTTCCCACCTGGACAAGAGGAACACCTACGTGAGAATGCTATTCATTGAATACAGCTCAGCATTCAACACCATAGTGCCCTCTAAGCTCATCACTAAGCTAAGGATCCTGGGACTAAACACCTCCCTCTGCAACTGGATCCTGGACTTCCTGACGGGCCGCCCCCAGGTGGTAGGGGTAGGTAACAACACATCTGCCACACTGATCCTCAACACGGGGGCCCCTCAGGGGTGCGTGCTCAGTCCCCTCCTGTACTCCCTGTTCACCCATGACTGCATGGCCAGGCACGACTCCAACACCATCATTAAGTTTGCCGACGACACAACAGTGGTAGGCCTGATCACCGACAACGATGAGACAGCCTATAGGGAGGAGGTCAGAGACCTGGCCGTGTGGTGCCAGGACAACAACCTCTCCCTCAACGTGACCAAGACAAAGGAGATGATTGTGGACTACAGGAGGACTGAGCACGCCCCCATTCTCATCGACGGGGCTGTAGTGGAACAGGTTGAGAGCTTCAAGTTCCTTGGTGTCCACATCACCGACGAACTATCATGGTCCAAACACACCAAGACAGTCGTGAAGAGGGCACGACAAAGCCTTTTCCCCCTCATGAGACTGAAAAGATTTGGCATGGGTCCTCAGATCCTCAAAAAATTATACAGCTGCACCATCGAGAGCATCCTGACTGGTTGCATCACCGCCTGGTATGGCAACTGCTTGGCCTCCGACCGCAAGGCACTACAGAGGGTAGTGCGTACGGCCCAGTACATCACTGGTGCCAAGCTTCCTGCCATCCAGGACCTCTATACCAGGCGGTGTCAGAGGAAGGCCCTCAAAATTGTCAAAGACTCCAGCCACCCTAGTCATAGACTGTTCTCTCTGCTACCGCACGGCAAGCGGTACCGGAGTGCCAAGTCTAGGTCCAAAAGACTTCTCAACAGCTTCTACCCCCAAGCCATAAGACTCCTGAACAGCTAATCATGACTACCCGGACTATTTGCACTGCCCCCTCACCCCATCCTTTTTACGCTGCTGCTACTCTGTTAATTATTTATGCATAGTCACTTTAACTCTACCCACATGTACATACATGTATTACTTCAACTATCTCAACTAGCCGGTGCCCCCGCACATTGACTCTGCACCGGTACCCCCCTGTATATATAGCCTCCCTACTGTTATTTTATTTTACTTCTGCTCTTTTTTTCTCAACACTTTTTTTGTTGTTTTATTTTTACTTTTTTTGTTAAAAATAAATGCACTGTTGGTTAAGTGCTGTAAGTAAGCATTTCACTGTAATGTCTGCACCTGTTGTATTCGGCGCATGTGACCAATAAAATTTGATTTTATTTGATTTGATTTGATTAGTTTACTCCAATTAGGGGATGGGTGGTAGGGTTAGGGGAAAATAATAAAGAAGAAAAATATATTTAAACAATATATATATTTACAATAATATATATACAGTGGGGGAAAAAAGTATTTAGTCAGCCACCAATTGTGCAAGTTCTCCCACTTAAAAAGATGAGAGGCCTGTAATTTTCATCATAGGTACACGTCAACTATGACAGACAAAATGAGATTTTTTTTCTCCAGGAAAATCACATTGTAGATTTTTTATGAATTTATTTGCAAATGATGGTGGAAAATAAGTATTTGGTCAATAACAAAAGTTTCTCAATACTTTGTTATATACCCTTTGTTGGCAATGACACAGGTCAAACATTTTCTGTAAGTCTTCACAAGGTTTTCACACACTGTTGCTGGTATTTTGGCCCATTCCTCCATGCAGATCTCCTCTAGAGCAGTGATGTTTTGGGGCTATCGCTGGGCAACATGGACTTTCAACTCCCTCCAAAGATTTTCTATGGGGTTGAGATCTGGAGACTGGCTAGGCCACTCCAGGACCTTGAAATGCTTCTTACGAAGCCACTCCTTCGTTGCCCGGGCGGTGTGTTTGGGATCATTGTCATGCTGAAAGACCCAGCCACGTTTCATCTTCAATGCCCTTGCTGATGGAAGGAGATTTTCACTCAAAATCTCACGATACATGGCCCCATTCATTCTTTCATTTACACGGATCAGTCGTCCTGGTCCCTTTGCAGAAAAACAGCCCCAAAGCATGATGTTTCCACCCCCATGCTTCACAGTAGGTATGGTGTTCTTTGGATGCAACTCAGCATTCTTTGTCCTCCAAACACGACGAGTTGAGTTTTTACCAAAACGTTCTATTTTGGTTTCATCTGACCATATGACATTCTCCCAATCCTTTTCTGGATCATCCAAATGCACTCTAGCAAACTTCAGACGGGCCTGGACATGTACTGGCTTAACCCTCCCGTTGTCCTAGGGTCAAAATGACCCGCCACTGGGTTGAACCAACTTTATTTAATTTTAATATTTTTGGGATCATTTGTGAGAAGGAGGCAGTGAGATTTTAAAGAAAGTGTCACTGCCTCCTTCTCACAAATGATCAAAAAAATATAAAAATTAAATAAAGTTGGTTTAACACAGTGGCGGGTCATTTTGACCCTAGGACAACGGGAGGGTTAAGCAGGGGGACACGTCTTGCACAGCAGGATTTGAGTCCCTGGCGGCGTAGTGTGTTACTGATGGTAGGCTTTGTTACTTTGGTCCCAGCTCTCTGCAGGTCATTCACTAGGTCCCCCCGTGTGGTTCTGGGATTTTTGCTCACCGTTCTTGTGATCATTTTGACCCCACGGGGTGAGACCTTGCGTGGAGACCCAGATCGAGGGAGATTATCAGTGGTCTTGTATGTCTTCCATTTCCTAATAATTGCTCCCACAGTTGATTTCTTCAAACCAAGCTGCTTACCTATTGCAGATTCAGTCTTCCCAGCCTGGTGCAGGTCTACAATTTTGTTTCTGGTGTCCTTTGACAGCTCTTTGGTCTTGGCCATAGTGGAGTTTGGAGTGTGACTGTTTGAGGTTGTGGACAGGTGTCTTTTATACTGATAACAAGTTCAAACAGGTGCCATTAATACAGGTAACGAGTGGAGGACAGAGGAGCCTCTTAAAGAAGAAGTTACAGGTCTGTGAGAGCCAGAAATCTTGCTTGTTTGTAGGTGACCAAATACTTATTTTCCACCATAATTTACAAATAAATTCATAAAAAATCCTACAATGTGATTTTCTATATATTTTTTTCTCAATTTGTCTGTCATAGTTGTCGTGTACCTTTGATGAAAATTACAGGCCTCTCTCATCTATTTAAGTGGGAGAACTTGCACAATTGGTGGCTGACTAAATACTTTTTCCCCCCACTGTATATACTGTATATATACAGTTGAAGTCGAAAGTTTACATATACCTTAGCCAAATACATTTCAACTCAGTTTTTCACAATTCCTGGCATTTAATCATCCTAGTAGACATTCCCTGTCTTAGGTCAGTTAGGATCACCACTTTATTTTAAGAATGTGACATTTATTTTTATTTATTTTATTTTACCTTTATTTAACTAGGCAAGTCAATTAAGAACAAATTCTTATTTACAATGACGGCCTACACCGGCCAAACCCGGACGATGCTGGGGCAATTGTGCGCCGCCCTATGGGACTCCCAATCACGGCCGGTTGTGATACAGCCTGGAATTGAACCAGGGGTTCTGTAGTGATGCCTCAAGCACTGAGATGCAGTGCCTTAGACCGCTGCGCCGCTCGGGAATTGTCCGAATAATAGTAGAGAGAATGATTTATTTCAGCTTTTATTTCTTTCATCATATTCCCAGTGGGTCAGAAGTTGTCACTCAATTAGTATTTGGTAGCATTACCTTTAAATTGTTTAACTTGGGTCAAACGTTTCGGGAAGCCTTCCACAATCTTCCCACAATAAATTGGGTGAAGTTTGACCCATTCCTCTTGGATTAGCTGGTGTAACTGAGTCAGGTTTGTAAGCCTCCCTGCTCGCACACGCTTTTTCAGTTCTGCCCACACATTTTCTAATACCTTGACTTTGTGGTCCTTAAGCCATTTTGCACACAACTTTGGAAGTATGCTTGGGGTCATTGTCCATTTGAAAGACCCATTTGCGACCACGCTTTAACTTCCTGACTGATGTCTTGAGATGTTGCTTCAATGTATCCACATAATTTTATTTCCTCATGATGCCATCTATTTTGTGAAGTGCACCAGTCCCTCCTGCAGCAAAGCACCCCCACAGCATGATGCTGCCACCCCCATGCTTCAGAGTTGGGATGGTGTTCTTTGGCTTGCAAGCATTCCCCTTTTTCCTCCAAACATAACGATAGTCATTATGGCCAAACAGTTCTATTATTGTTTCGTCAGACCAGAGGACATTTCTCCAAAAAGTAAGATCTTTGTCCCCATGTGCAGTTGCAAACCGTAGTATGGCTTTTTTATGGCGGTTTTGGAACAGTGGCTTCTTCCTTGCTGAGTGGCCTTTCAGGTTATGTCGATATAGGATATATATATTTTTACTGTGGATATAGCTACTTTTGTACCTGTTTCCTCCAGCATCTTCACAAGGTCCTTTGCTGTTGTTCTGGGATTGATTTGCACTATTCGCACCAAAGTACGTTCATCTCTAGGAGACAGAACACGTCTCCTTCATGAGCGGTATGACGGCTGTGTGGTCCCATGGTGTTTATACTTGCATACTATTGTTTGTACAGATGAATGTGGTACCTTCAGGCATTTGGAAATTGCTCCCAAGGATGAACCAGACTTGTGGAGGTGTACCATTTTTTTCTGAGGTCTTGGCTGATTTCTTTTGATTTTCCCATGATGTCAAGCAAAGAGTCACTGAGTTTGAAGGTAGGCCTTGAAATACATCCACATCTACACCTCCAATTGACTCAAATTATGTCAGTTAGCCTATCACAAGCTTCTAAAGCCATGACATAATTTCCTGGAATTTTCCAAGCTGTTTAAAGGCACAGTCAACTTAGTGTATGTAAACTTCTGACCCACTGGAATTGTAAATACAGTGAATTATAAGTGAAATAATCTGTCTGCAAACAATTGTTGGAAAAATTACTTGCCCAAAACGATTTGCCAAAACTATAGTTTGTTAAAATTTGTGGAGTGGTTGAAAAACGAGTTTTAATGACTCCAACCTAAGTGTATGTAAACTTCCGACTTCAATTGTGTATACACTACCGGTCAAAAGTTTTAGAACACCTACTCATTCAAGGGTTTTTCTTTATTTTTACTGTTTTCTACATTGTAGAATAATAGTGAAGACATCAAAACTATGAAATAGCACATATGGAATCAGGTAGTAACCATAAAAGTGTTAAGCAAATCATATTTTATATTTGAGAATTTTCAAATAGCCACCCTTTGCCTTGATGACAGCTTTGCACACTCTTGGCATTCTCTCAACCAGCTTCACCTGGAATGCTTTTCCAACAGTCTTGAAGGAGTTCCCACATATGCTGAGCACTTGTTGGCTGCTTTTCCTTCACTCTGTGGTCCGACTCATCTCAAACCATCTCAATTTGGTTGAGGTCGGGGGATTGTGGAGGCTAGGTCATCTGATGCAGCACTCCATTTCTCCTTCTTGGTTAAAATAGCCCTTACACAGCCTAGAGGTGTGTTGGGTCATTGTCCTGATGAAAAACAAATTATAGTCCTACTAAGCCCAAACCAGATGGGATGGCGTATCGCTGCAGAATGCTGTGGTAGCCATGCTGGTTAGGTGTACCTTGAATTCTAAATAAATCACAGACAGTCTGATGTCCATTGCTCGTGTTTCTTGACCCAAGCAAGTCTCTTCTTATTATATGGTGTCCTTTAGTAGTGGTTTCTTTGCAGCAATTCGACCATGAAGGGCTGATTCACACAGTTTCCTCTGAACAGTTGATGTTGTGATGTGTCTGTTACTTGAACTCTTTAAAGCATTTATTTGGCCTGCAATTTCTGAGGCTGGTAACTCTATTGAATTTATCCTCTGCAGCAGAGGTAACTCTGGGTCTTCCATTCCTGTGGCAGTCTTCATGAGAGCCAGTTTCATCATAGCGCTTGATGGTTTTTGCGACTGCACTTGAAGAAACTTTCAAAGTTCTTGAAATCCGTATTAACTGATCTTCATGAATACATTATATAACATTTGTGCAGTGTCATGACACATTCCTCTGCATTTAGCCATTTCCTTCTTCTTCTTCTTCTTCTTCTTCTTCTTCTTCTTCTTCTTCTTCTTCTTCTTCTTCTTCTTCTTCTTCTTCTCATTTTCACTGTCAGTGGAACTGTCTGAGCTTGAAAAATCAGAGCTGTTGTCCGACTCACATCTTGTCAACATGGTCCCCTGAAACATAAAGGAGAGTTAGTGTCAAGGGGTGCTGAAGGTGGGTGTGGTGCATGAATCAAGCGCAGGACGCAGAAGCTCAGTCCAAAAGACTTTAGTGCAATATTCACGTAGAAAATAAGCACAATAAGCCCGAATGCGAAAATACGGCGCACACAGGCGTCAAACAAACGGCGCACTAACATGTGCGAAAAGCCTCTCCAAAACACTGGAGGGAAGTACGTAGCTCCAACACAAAACAGAAGAGCAATCACACACAAAGACAAACACACACAACGAGAACTAAATAGGACACTAACGAGGACTAACAAGACACAGGTGTACAACATCAAGACAAAACCAAACGAACATGAAACATAGATCGGTGGCAGCTAGTACTCCGGGGGACGACGACCGCCGAAGCCTGCCCGAACCAGGAGGAGGAGC